>NC_047658.1:75170864-75293364 GCF_011762505.2 Arvicanthis niloticus | reverse complement strand
CTGAGAAGATGGACAGAAGGAAGCTGAGATGTTGACGTTGTATACTGATTTGTAGAGCAAAGATGAACCACAAGTCAGGTGCCAAATCTGTGTCTCCCATGGGTTTTTATTCATGAGTTAATTCACATTTTCTAAAGAACATAATTTTGCTTTAATATTGAAAATTTTTATTGTTAAAAAACTTGTAAATTAAAAGAAACATTACCCAATGAGGTTAGTCAGACCCAAAGTCTATACATTTTAAGGGAGCCTCTACAGAATTAGAATAGGACTTAATTTTTAAGAATGAAAATAAAGGGTTATTGCTTAGTTGGCAGAGTGCTTGCCTAGCATGCACAAAGCCATGGGTTCAATCCCCACTACCACATTATAAAAAGAATGAGAAGCAAATAAATAAAATTGCTTCTAAAATTAGAGTAAAACAGAAAGTGCATGTGGTGTCCTTTTAAATACCTGCACAGAGGCCTATGCAGAGATGACATGGGCTGTGTGCACAGGTATGGGTAAGAGTCAGATGATGGAACATTCCAGGCATGCCTCATTGCCTTATTTATTTTATTTTTTTTTTTTTTTAAAGCAGTGCCTAGCCTTTAAGTAGTCCCTTTTAACTGAGTCACTAGGTTCCATTTATCAAAAGTCAGGGATTGTATCAGGAGCAGCTCAGCGTCATCCTGTCTTTTGTCACCGACAAAATAAATGAGCAAGTGGGGTAAGATTTATCTTGTTCATGGCTTCAAAAGATTTAATGGCATGGAGTGGGTGGGTAGAGCCATAGTGTGGTGCCAGGAAGGTGGGGGTGGAAGGAGTAGGGGGAAGGAAGAGAAGGACTTATGTAACCTTGGTTGGCCTAGAACACTCTACATGTAGGCCATGATAGCCTCGCCTCTCAGATTCTCCTGCTTCTTCTGGGATTAAAGATATGCACACCTCTATCCTAGGCTTTCCCTGCATATTTTAGCTAACCTCTTATACAGTATACAACGCTTAAAAACACCCAACAAGAAAGGATAATACATCTCATCAAGATAAAATTTTATAAAATTATAGTGAAACATTCCCATGAAAATTGGTAATATATGTAGCTTTTCAGTATGTCAGGTACAAGATCTGAAATCTATAATTTAAACTTTTCTAGAACATTTCATTCCTAAATTTGCAAAATTCTTACAATAAGGGACCCAAGTTAGCAGAAAAGCCTGGAAGTCCTGGTTTTCAACATTTCCATGACTCATATCATGTAAAACCAGAAAGTAAAATATCAAAATGCACCTCTAAAGAGGTCAGCTCAGCATGATCTCTGCATAAACCAGATTAATAAGAACACGAATACTGTCAAAATCTAATGAGATCTAAGGCAAATAGGAAGTTGGATATTATTCCACATGAAATATTTAGGAGGCCTAGAAGACTAGAGATTTTTTACACACATGTGGCCACACATTTAGAGAACAATCAGTCTTCCATAATATAGGATTATTGCAAACCTGATAGCTTCTGACAGAACAGTCAGTGCTGGCTCTACTAAGTCAAGTCACATCCAGAGTCTCCCTCTGGGCCGCCTACTATATAAATCTACATTGAGCATCGTCAGTAGAAGGCATTATTCAGATCTCAACAGAAAAGGGGTCTTATCAGGTCCTGCCACTTCCAGTGCCAAAGCTTTTGTTTTAGATTCACAGACAACACTGGAAGAGAACATCTTACCCACCAAACAACAGTGTGGGTATTTGTTTTGCTATTGATATTTTACTTTCAGTCCCAAGAACCAGTGACATGTCTCACTTGGTTCCCAGATAATACAAGTTTAATCTTAAATCTACTTGTCTGCTAATTAAGTTTCTGTCTCAACCTGACCCACTCTCAACCATACTCAGAACTTGCCCATCAACTAACGCTTCAAGATGCTATGTGTTAAGTGAATTTCATCTTTTAAAACCTATGTTAAGTAAATTTTATTTTTAAAAACCTGATTAAGACTTTTTAAAAATCCCAGTGGTCACAGAATTCACCTATTTTTAAAAGGCCTTACTCCAGGTTTTGCCACTTTAAGTACCTGGACTGTAAGTTTTCTTTGTGGGAAGTAACTTACCTTGGCCCTTCATGCATTAAGATTCAGTCTTGACTCACAGAACTGTCCAGGGATTATAAAAATTTCTAAGATGAACCTATTTTTTTAGTTTTGTGCGTGAGAGAAACTGACTTATTTTCTAGTGAAAGTCAGTTTTCTTAAAGGCTGTCATCCAATGTGCAAACTAAGTATGATGGCTAAGGCTCTCCTTGTTCCAAAAAGAGCATCAACAAGAGGGCCAGCAGTAAGAGGAACAGTACATGATAGTGAGCATACACCTTGACAGTTGACAGTTGCCACACTGTTCTTTCTCAGCCTTCCAGGGTTGGCTCTGAGCCACAGTTGAAGATGGTAGGGATTTATTATAAGTACAATGGAACTTTCTTTAATACTGTTTCCTGTCATCATTAATCAATGACACAATATATGCCAGAACTGAAATAAGAAAAATGTTAAATGTTCATCAATTCTTGGTCTATTCTCTCTCTTAATATACAATGAAAAGTGTTTCATGGGGGATGAGAGAAGTGACTAGTAGTCTTCCTGGGGTGATGGATGAACTAGAAATGTAGGCTTCCACTATACAGCCCTGGGAACCCCAAGTCCAGACTTCAAGTGTCTACTGGGCAGACACAAGTCCAAGTTATAATGAAAACTCAAGCTTACCTCAGCACCCGTAATTTACATCCTTGGCATTTCAGAGCTTTACATATGGTCTTTAGTCCATTTTCGTTTAACTCAGTATCTTTCAGGTCAAGATGTGTCAGAGTATTGTTGCAAGTCAAGAAACTAAAATCCTGACAGCTATTCAGGAAACAGACAGTTCTGAACCTTCAAAAGAAATGTATGCAGAATGATTATATAATCATTTCCACTCATAGTTTCATCATATCCTTCCAATTCTTACGCTCATCTCTTATCTGACTCTGGGTTTCTCATACTCCAGGTAAGGCTTCAAACCAGTGTTACAGAGAACTGCTAACAACAACAATGACAACAACAACAACAGGGCTACCACATAGCTTTGGATCTGTAGCCTGATAACTGGCATTCTCAACTAATTTGACATTACTGGAAATGAAAATGGTAACATCAGGAAAGATAGAAGCCTCTGAACTTTTAGGAATGACCACAATTATCATGGTCACTCCAAATACTGCAATGGTAACATCAACTTACAATACTTAAATCCTTTCCATAATCAAAAGTAAATACACAAAATCATCTATCATGTATCATTAGCACCGTAACTGTTGCAGATATACCATCCCTCTGTGGGCTTCAGTAAGTATACAGAGGCAGTATAGATAAGAAAAAGGTTCATCTTCCAATTTTTCTTTACTTCCTCCTAAATGCATTTTTATTTAATATACCTGATTTTTCTGCAGTTCCTTCCCCTAGACCAGAATTCCATCTGTCCATACTTCACCTTAACTAGTAACACTGAGGAAACCACTTCCTTTCCAGCTTACTACCCAGCAGCAGTCTTCCTCCATTCCCTCTCTCCCTAGCTAAGTGCCCACAAGAAAGTACTTTTGCCCATTTACACAGTTAACCATCCTCCTAAGTCATTCTGTGAGTATAAATTAGAAGCAAAATTTTTTTTCAGGGGAAAAAGGACTTACCACCAAGAAGCCTAATTGAGAACAGTCACCATGGTATCATCCCTTAGAGGGACCCTTCTGTTTTAAAAGAAACTAGCCAAAAGATACCATTGATTATTAATATTTACACTAGTGACATCTGGGGAAAGACATATGAAGGAGATGTTCAGAGATGAGTAAAAAGGATGCATACATCCAGTGGCCTCTCCTTATCTATAGGTTTAGATAAGCTTAAAATATCACACCAGAGCTCACAAACAATGAGATTCTAGGGGAAAATATCTGGTAGGAAGCTAGAAAATTCTTCATGGAGCCTCAAAAACACATGCCAATTGCTACTACAACCATTGCATCCTTCCCAGAACAAATGAACTCATATTCCCAAATCTTCAGGCATCTCCATTTTTCCTGTTATTAGAATATTTTGCACAATGATTGTAAGTACAGTCACACATCACTTAAAGAAAAAAATTTTTTAGACTATTTCATGATTTTGGCCTTGTGTGAACAGTTATACATACTCACATGAATCTAGTTCACTAGGCAACAAGAGTTATGGGGCCACTACCATCTCTCATTGACCAAAAAGCCTTTGTGTGTCATATGACAGTTTTTATTTACAACAAGTAACAAGTAAGAGTAGAAGGTTAGACAAAAACAATGGAAAAACCCCTATTAAAATTTCCCATGTGTCAAGTAGTGGTGAGGCATACCTTTGATTGCCCCACTTTGGAGGAGAGGTAGGTAGTAGTCTCTTGAGTTTGAGGCCAGTCTGATTATAGAGTGAGTTCCAGGGCCTTACAGAGAAACTTTGTCTCAAAATAACCGCCACCCACACTCCCCCATGCAAGACGTACATTAGTTTTTGTAGGTTACACTTTGGGTGTCTTAATTCTTCGTTCAAAATTTTCATCAGTGATTCATCAAGTCTGCTTTCGTACAGATCCATTTCTATTAGGGATTCATTTGTATGAAGCACAGAGAACAGATCTTGCCAGTAGTGCAGGATTCGAACAGCAGCATTCTCAAGGCTGCATAATTGAAAACAAAGAAAGACCAGTCACCTTTGCCTTAGAAGATGCCACTGGATAAAAGTATGCCATGAAAGAGCGTTAGTTACTTCTTTGCTATGGACAGTCCACAAGACATCTTCTCTGGCTGCCCTAAGACTTTATTTACCCAACCCCACCCCCTCATCCATTCTCATTCATTTCCCTCAACACATAGGAAATCAAAACTACAGAGACTGCACTTGGTAGCAAGAAACTCGGGGGGTGGGGGGGGAAGAGGTCTGACCTACATTACCTGTATGTTTGTATGTTGTTTTTGTTTTGATTTAAATTTTGAGATAGGGTCTCCCTATGTATCTATCCCAGCTAGTCTAGAACTTGATATGTTGACCAACCTGACCTCAAACGAACAGATCTGCCTCTGCAGTGCTGAGATTAAAGGTGTAAGCAACCACATCCAAGCTTATGCATCTGCTTTCCTCCAGGTATATGTGCCAGTGTATGTACTCATGCGGATGCAGAAGACAATCTCCGGTGTTGTTGTTCTAGTGTAGTATAAGGTCTCCTTGCTGACCTGGAAACTGCCAACTAGGTTAGGCTACCTGGCTACTGAGTTCTAGGAATCTGCTTGAGTCTGTCTTCTCTGGCAGTGTGACGACACATGCGTGTCACATCTTGATGATATATGCATGTCACTCTGCAATGTGGGTTTAGGTGTTGAAATGTCTTAATGTTTAAGGCAGGTGCTTTATCAACTGATCTGTCTCTCCCCAGCCCTTTGTGTTGAAATTGAAATGAATGAGGCTGGATGTTGCTTAATGGTATTTATATAGTATGTTTTAAGATGTTGAAGTTTTGAGTCCAAACCTTGGGGAAAGGAAATTTAATAAATGAAACCGCACAGTGGTGGGCTACAGAGATCTTAATTTGTGGAAACCATTCATTCATTTACAAACACCTTAGGCAAATGGTGAGCCAGACCGAGATAATGGTCATTAAACTTGTCACTATACAACAATAAGCTGTGAAAACTGGCAGCTATATGAGCAATACTCAGTGCATAACAGCTATTGTTTAATGTGTAATTGAATCAATTATCATCTATTTTCAGACAAACACCCAGCCCTTTGTCTCAGTCTTGGAATTTTAGGAATTGTAATATCACACCTATGTAAGAGTTCTCAATTCTCTTGGCATCAGAATTAAATTGGATAACATGTTAAGCATCTTGTTTACCATATAACTGTATGCCACATAATAAGCTTTTACTTTTAGTTAAATATAGAAATTTTATAGTTCATATTTTCTCACAGATTTAGGATCAGAAAAGCCAACTTGAAAGGGAAGGGATAAACTCCTATAGAGCAGCAGAGTGTAGGGTGTAGAGGACAGGTAGAGGACTGGATTATCAGCCTCAGCAAGAGAGTTCTAGATGGATTATCTAAAAATAACTTCTGTACATTAGCTAAGCAATGTCTCCTTCTGTAAAATCTACTTCTGTTACCAGTAAACTCAACACTTACCAAATTTCAGTTGTGGAGTCTAAGTCCAACATATTTTTCAAGTCCGCCCTTGCTGTCAGTCTCATAGTCTGTAGAGCATGGCAGTGCTTAAGACAGAATGAATATATAAGCAATTCGGGTTCTTCCTCAACCCTCATGATAATCTTTCGGAAATACATCAGTGCCTGAGTGATGAATTCTTCATCTTGAGTTTCATAGATACAGTGAAGCAAGTCTTGAAATCTCAGCTGTGATAGAGAAGAACCATCCTTTTCTAATGCTTCCAGACACATAAGTAACTCTTCTCTTACCTCCATGGATAGTGTAAGGTTGAAAGTTTCCTCCAGTTGTCGCACTCTGTCTTTATTCAGTAGACCAAACAAAAAGCATTTCGTCTGTTCCAAATGAGGGTCATGAAAATGGTTGCTTTCAAGCAACAGATACAAGTTTTCGTAAGGTTCTAAGGGATAGTCTTTTTCTTCTGGATTCTCTCTCAGCAAGTAAAACAGAGCTGCAAAAAACTCTTGAACATGGAGGTGAGTGAACGTGTAGCAGTTTTCATACTCTGTGTCCTGCTGAAGAACCTCTGCATCCAGGAAAAGTGAGATGTCATCTCTGGTTAATTCGTGCTTTCGGAGATTTTGCTGGTAGAGCACATGCTTCATGGTCCAAATGCCTTCTACAGCAGCCTGGCATAGGCTCCTTAATAGTGTTTCATTGGGCAGAGTAAGGGAGCTCCCAGCTATGCGTGGAAATAGGCTGCAGATATAGTACGTAAACAGAGCCGTGCTGGTTTGGCAGGTCTCTTCAACACTGTCACCTTTCTCCACTTGCTCCTTTAGAAAAGTACAGATCATCTGGCACATGTGGCACACATGGCACATGTTGAAAAGCCTCCCATTCATTCTTAGTAAACAAATTGCATCCATAGCCCATGTCTTATCTTTCAACAAATAGTGAATATAGTCCATCCTTTCATTCTTAGACAGTCCTGGCAGCTTTACACGATGATAAGGTTTTTGCAACAAAGGCACTAGTCGCTTCCAAGCTGTGGATCTTGTTGTTACTAGTAAGTATGACTCAGGAAGCATCACCTTCCTCAGTAAACTACTAATAAGAAAAGACACTGGGTGCTCCTGGGTCCAATCTTTACACAGTGCAAACTCTGGCTCTTCAAAGGAGAAATCCAGTTCATCAAAACTATCGATTATAAAAAGGAGACTGCTGGGTTTGGACAGGATCTGTTCAATGGGGCCCTCGTTGCTAGGCCAGTGCTTTGATATTAACTGAACAAAACTTTTCTCCTTCTCTTGGCTAATTTCTCTCCCATTGAGATAAAAAACATGGGTAAACTGCGGATAGAGATTGCCATCCGCCCATTCTAAGATTGCCTTTTTCAACAATGTTGTCTTCCCAATTCCAGCAGCTCCATGAAGGACTATCGTTTGAGGAGTCTTGGAAGTTTGGATATCCACATCAAATATATGCTCCAACAGCTTTTGGTCTCTATGACTAATTACACAATTTAAAGCTGTAGATTCTCCAAGCAAAGTGGTCTTATTCCATAGAATAAAAAATTTTTCCTTTATTACAGTTCTGTAGTCTATTCCATCATCTAAGTCAGTTAGAATGGAAAAGAACCAAAGACACACATGATTAAAACAAATTTTCTTTAATTTCAATGTTAAGATTCTCACTGCCCACCCATCCCCTTCTGTCAACCCTTCCCTCTTTCAGCTATATAGGTATTAGGAATTGAACCCAGGTCCTTCTGTAAGAACAGCAAGTGCTCTTAACTACTTAGCTCTTTTTTTAGACCCCTAGGTTAACTTTTGACCAGGCATTTCTAAATACTGTATTTTTGAAATCCCAAGTCAATATGGTTTTGGGTCTGATGTTGGCTATAACTCCAGTTTTATTGACTTTGAATGACTGATAACAGTGGTACATTGAAAGTAAACTCTTCAACGGAATAATGGTCTTTAGGAACTAACCCTGCCATCATAAAACTAAAAAATATACAAAAACTGACCAAAGTCTTTGACCTTAGACACTATTTCCTCTTTAGGAATGTTGTCTTCCATCTCATCTTCTGTCTTCATGGTCTTTGTTATTCCTGAAATAGATTCCAAGAGGATCATGAGATTTACTAGAAACAGAGCTTTAAGAATGGTTAGAATGAAAAAAAAAATGGTTAGAATGGGGCCAGGTTAGAATGGAGCCAGAATTTTTCTGTGTTGTGAGTGTATAACTATCTGGGTATAGCGGTGAATTAGTTAAACTGCTTTGGCTCCTGGCTGGTTGCACGCACACTGCACCCACCAAAAGCTCTGGATTCATGAATGAAGGATACACACACACACACACACACACACACACACACACACTTTATATACTTTGAATAACTCAATGGCTAGCATCTTCCAAATATCCCTGGCTAGAACACACTCCCCTTCAGTATTCCTGAGTTAACATCTTAAAATCTATATTTCATCTCTGCTACCCCAGATCCAATTGGGAGAATGGCCCCCCCCCCCAGGGCCATGTTCCCAGAATCTTACATGTTGGTGGGCTTTTAAGTCTGTTCTTCTTGCTCCTCTGTCATGCTGGTTCTCCTCTTCCTTTTCCTCTCTGTCCCTTGACTATACAATCTAAACATCCCACCTCTATCTTTCTGCTCAGCCATTGGCTGTGCAGCAATTCTTTATTACCAATTGAAGCCAGCTGTGGGCAGCAGACCCTCAGTGTTTGAAAGTTCAGATTTTGGGTGCCAAATTAAGACAAAGCATTAGAACCAATTCCCAACATCTGGGTTTAGTAAAACTAGAACCAAGAGCTTCAAAAGCTGCACCAAGTTAGCAGAAGGAGAATGTGGCATAAACACTAGGGTGAACTTTTTCTCCTTCTCTGCTCTAACACCAGGCACAAAACCCCCTTGTGCAAGAGGAATCAATAAAGAAAATCAAACAGAGGGAAATCTGGAAGTGAAAATTTTAGGAACTCAAAACAGACATTAGAGGAAAGCCTCATCAACAGAATAAGAGATGAAAGGCATTCAAGACATGGTAGAAAAAAATTAATACTTTGGTCAAAGAAAATATTAAACCTAAAAAAATTCTGGCATGCTATCCTGAAATCTGGGACACTGAAAACACCAAATCTAAGGATAATAGGAATAGAGGAAGGAAAAGAAACCCAAGTCAAAGACACAGAAATATTTTCAAAAAAATCAAATAAAATTTACTAACAACCTATCAAAAAACAAGAAGCATATAGGACACTAAATAGACTGTAAAGAAGACATCTCAGCATATTAAAATGTTAAATGTACAGAATAAAGGATATTAAAAGCTTCAAGGGAAAAAGACCAAGTAATATAAAGGCAGACCTATTAGAAATACACCTGACTTCTCAATGGAGACCTTAAAAACTGTAAGTGCCTGAACACATACTCCAGACTCTAAAAGATCAAAGATGCCAGACACAGACCTACACCCAGACACACATACACATATACACAGACACACAGAGAAAGAGAGAGAGACAGAGAGAGAGAGAGAGAGAGAGAGAGAGAGAGACAGACAGAGACAGACAGAGACAGACAGAGACAGACAGAGACAGACAGAGACAGACAGAGACAGACAGAGACAGACAGAGACAGACAGAGACAGACAGAGACACTTACATTCAGACACACACAGAGAGACCCACCCTAAGGCACATACAGAGAGACTCATCGCTAGACAGAGAGAAAGCCAGAGATCCACCCCCAGACAGAGGGAAAGAGAAAAACAGAGACCCACCTCCAGACACAGAGATAGAGACCAACCCCCCAGACACAGAGACAGAGACCCACACCCAGACACACACATACAGATACACACAGAGAGGCAGAGACCAAAACCCAGAGAGAGACAGAGACCAACCCCCAGACAGAGACCCATACCCAGACACACATACACAGAGGCAGAGACCCGAACCCAGAGAGAGACAGAGACCAACCCTCAGACACACACAGAGACAGAGATAAACCCCGAGAGAGAGAGAGAGAGAGAGAGAGAGAGAGAGAGAGAGAGAAAGAGATAAACACATCCCCAAACACAGACTCACTCCTACATACATACACACACACACACACACACACACACACACACACCAGAGAGAGAGAGAGAAACCCACTCCTCTGTGACAGATGGAGACCCACCCTCCCAAAACAGATGGACAGAGACCCAACCCCCCTATGACAGGCAGACACACCTCCCTCCCCTAACAGATGGATACTCTCCCAAGACAGAGACGACCCCCTCACACAGACCCCCGCACCCCACATGACAGCCCCCCCCCACATGACAGGACAGACAACAAAACAGGAATTAACAAACACTTCTCACTGATATCTCTTCACATCAATGGTCTTATTTCCCAGTAAAAAGACAAAGACTAACAGAATTGATTTAAAAAAAAAAAAAAAAGATCCATCCTTCTGTTGCATCCAAGAAACACACCTTAACATCAAGGATAGAGATCACCTTAGGGTAAAGGATGGAAAAATATATTCTAAGCAAATGGTCCAAAGAAGCAAACTGATGTAGCTATTTTAATATTTGACAAAATAAACTTCAAAAATAAAGAGATATGGAAGGATAGTACATATACAAAGGAAATTCACCAAGAGGACATTGCTATTCTAAACATCTATCCCTCAAGACATAATAAGGGCACCCAAGTTTGTAAAAGAAACACTATTAAGCTTAAATCACATATTGAAGCCCACACACTCAGAGACTTCAATCTCCCACTATTGCCATAGATAGGTCATGCACACAAAAACCAAACAGGAATGCTAGAGCTACCATTATAAACCAAATGAATCTAACATATCTCAGAACATCTCACCCAAGCACAAGAATATACTTTTTTAGCACCTCATGAAACTTTCTCCTAAACTGGCTACATACTAAAAACACAAAGCAAGTCTCAGAAGATACAAGAGATTTGAAATAACACCCT
Organism: Arvicanthis niloticus; assembly: GCF_011762505.2. Taxonomy (NCBI): domain Eukaryota; kingdom Metazoa; phylum Chordata; class Mammalia; order Rodentia; family Muridae; genus Arvicanthis; species Arvicanthis niloticus. Next base: position 75,282,170 of record NC_047658.1, on the reverse strand, counting down.
GGGTCCTATCTGATAACCATGGATTAAAGCTAAATATCAATAACAATAGAAACAGGAAAGGTTTCAAACTCATGGAAACTAAACAATTCACTACTGAATAAAGAATGGGTCAAAACAGAATTTAAGAAATAGAGACTTTCTAGAATTGAATGAAAATGAATATACAATATATCCAAACTTATGAGACACAATGAAGAGTGTTCTAAGAGGCAAGTTCATAGCATTAAGTCCTTACATAAAAAATTTGGAGAAATCTCATACTAGTAACAGCACACCTAAAAGCTCTAGGACAAAAACAAAATCACACCCAAAAGGAGTAGATGGAAAGAAATAATGAAAATCAGAGTTGAAACCAATAAAATAGAAACAAAAAGCAATACAAAAAAATAAAGAGTTGGTTCTTTGAGAAAAATTATAATATTGACAAGCCCTTATGCAAATTAAAAGGCAAAGAGAATATCCAAATTAACTGAATTACAGATGAAAAGGGGACCTTAACATACACCAAGGAAAGAGACAACACCATAGGGTCATACTTTAAAAAGCAGTATCTCACAAAATTGGAAAATCTAAAAGAAATGGATAATATTTGATACACAGCACCTATCAAGGTAAGTCTGGATCAGACAAACAATTTTTTTTTTTTTTTTTTTTTTTTGGTTTTTCGAGACAGAGTTTCTCTGTATAGCCCTGGCTGTCCTGGAACACTCACTCTGTAGACCAGGCTGGCCTTGAACTCAGAAATCCACCTGTTTCTGCCTCCCAAGTGCTGGGATTAAAGGCATGTGCCACCACTGCCCGGCCAGACAAACAATTTAAACAGTTCCATAATCCCTAGTGAAACAAAAGCAGTTATGAAAATTCTACCAAAAAACAAAAAAACTAAAAACTAAAACAAAAACTCAGAAACAGATGGTTTTAGCTTGGAATTCTACCAGACTTTCAAAGAAGAGTTAATGTCAATGTTCCTCAAATTATCCCACAAAATAAAAAGAGAAAGAACATTGCCCAATTTGTTTTTACGAGGCCACAGAAGCCTGATATCCAAACTCCATAAAGATCTAATAAAGAAAGAATTACAGACCAATTTTCTTTATGAATAAGAGATGCAAACATTCTCAGTAAAATATTTGCAAACCAAATCCAAGAACATCAAAAGATCAGCATGATAAAACAGGCTTCATAGCAGAGATGCAGGGATGGATCAACATAAGTAAATCAATAAATCATATAACAAACCTGGAACAAATCTGTAAGACCATCTCACTATATACAGAAAAAGCCTTGGACAAAATCCAACATTCCCTCACAATAAAAATCCTGGAGAGGTTAGGGATACAACTGTCACACAATAAAGGCAGCTGATAGCAAGCCCATAGCCAATGATACTGGAGAGAAACTGAAAGCAATTCCACTAAAATCAGAGACAAGACAATGTTGTCCTCTCTATATATATCTTTTCAATACAGCACCTGAAGTCTTAGCTAGAACAATTAGACAAGGGACACAAATTGGAAAGGACAAAGTCAAAGTATCTTTGTTTACTGATGAGACAATAGTATACATCAGTGATCCTACAAATTCCACTGGAAACTCCTATAGCTGATGAAGGTTCAGCAAAGTAACCAGATACAAAATTAACTCACAAATCAGTAGCTTTCCTATATTAAAATGACAAGTGGTAGATTGAGGAAGAAATCAGGGAAACATCTTGACAACACCCACAAATACAAAATAACTTGGGGTGAATCTAAACAAGTAAAAGACTTGTATGATAAAACTTCAAGTCTCTGAAGAAAGAAACTGAAGATCTCAGAAGATGAAAAGATCTCCCATGCTCATGGATCAGTAAGATTAACATAGAAAAAAAAAAAAAAAACATTCTACCAAAAGCAACCTATAAATTCAGTGCAATCCCGAGCAAGTTTCGGACACAATCCTTCACAGGTTTTTAAAGGACAATTTTCAACTTCATATGGAAACAAATACCAACCAACCAAACTAAAACAATAAAAACCCAAGCCCCTGGATAGATGAAAAATAAAAGAACTGCTACAGTATCATTCCCGATTTCAAGTTGTGTTATAGAGCTATAGTAATAAAAATAGCATGGCATTGGCACAAAAACAGACATGTTGACTAGTGGAGTCAGACCCCCATAAATCCACACACCAATGGACATCTGCTTTTTGACAAAGATGCCATAAATACACACTGGACAGCATCTTCAACAAATAGTACAGGTCAAACTGGATGTCTGTATGTAGAAGAATGCAAATTGATCCACACATGTCACTCTGCACAAGACTCAACTCCAAATGGACCAAACACTTCAACATAAAATCAGGCACACTGTCATACAGGTCTTCATTTGCTTGGTTAGAGTTACACTAAGATATTTTATATTATTTGTGGCTATTGTGAAGGGTGTTTCCCTAATTTCTTTCTCAGGCAGTTAATCATTTGTACAAAGGAGGGCTACTAATTTTGAGTTGATTTTTTTTTTTTTTTGTATCCATCCACTTTACTGAAGGTGTTTATCAGCTGTAGAAGTTCTCTGGTAGATTTTTGGAGGTCAATTATGTATACTATCATGATCTTTGAACAGAGAAAATTTGACTTCTTCCTTTCCAATTTGTGTTCCCTTGACCTCTAGTTTTCTTATTGCTCTAGCTAGAATTTTAAGTACTATATTGAATAGATATAGAGAGAGCAGGCAGCCTTGTCTTGTCCCTGATTTTAATGAAATTGATTTAAGTTTCTCTCCATTTCATTCAATTTTGGAGATCAGCTTGCTATATATTGCCTTTATTGCATTTTAGGCATAACTTTCATCTGAGAGGCTATATCTAGCAGCTGATGGAAACGGATGCAGAGACCCACAGCCAACATAGGCCAAGCTCAGGAAGAGTCAAAGGAAAAAATTGAAGGAGGCAGAGGGGTCAAGACCACCACAAAAGTATCTACAGAATCAACTAACCTAGGCCCATGGGGACTCACAGAGACTGAAGCAACAACCAAAGAGCATGCATGGGCTGGACCTAGGGTGCCTACACACACACACACACACACACACACACACACACAAAGTCTTGGAGTGGTCTGTCTCTGAATCGGACTCTGTCACTTGCCTTTAGATTCCTGCCCTTTAGCTGGGCTGCCTTTTCTGGCCTCAGTGGAAGAGGATTTGTTTGGTCCTAATTCACCTTGATGTGTCAGGGTGGGTTGGTGGTAGTGGTGGCTTCCCTTTTGAGAAAGGGAATTGGTGGTGGTGTAAGAGGGTGTGACTAGGAGGATAGGAGGTAGGGCTGTGATCATCATATAAAATGAATAAATGAAAAAAAAACCAGATACACTGAACCTGATAGAGAAAGTGAAGGATAGCCTTGAACTCGCTGGCCCAGGAAAAGACTCTGAGCTGAACATCAGTGGCATAAACAAGGTCAATGATAAATGTGAGCTCATGAAATGGAGAGGCTTTTGCAAGGAGAAGGACAGTCTCAGTTGGACAAAGTGTCAGCCAACAGAATGGGAAAGGATTTTTTTTTTAACCAACTGCCCAAAAGGGGTCTAATATTCAAAATATATGAAGAACTCAACCAGCTATCAAGAAAATAACCCAACTGAAAAATGGGTATAGATCTAAAAAGAATCTGCAATAGAAGAAGCTCAGATAGCTGAGAAACACTTTAAAAATGTCAACATCTGTAGTTATTAGGGACTGCAATTAAAATCTACTTCAAAATGTCATCTTGTATCTGTCAGAATGGCTAAGATCAATTTTTAAAACATGACATCTCGTGCTGGTGAGGGTGCAGAGTAAGGGCAACACTTATCCACTGCTGGTGGCACTGCAAGCGTATACAGCCACTATGAAAATTGGTGTGAGGCCCCTCGGAAGGCAGGGACTGATCCACTTCAAGATCCAGCACAACTTTCTTGAAAAAAATTATATATATATATTATCTCCAGAATGTTTCATTCTACTACTTGCTCAACCATGTTCATTGCTGCTGTCTTCCTACAGCCAGAATTTGAAAACCACCTACATGTCCCTCTAAAAAGGAATGGATAAAGGGAATGTCGTACATTTACACAATAACGTATTACTTAGCTGTTAAGTGAAATTAAAATTTGTAACTAAATGGATAGGACTAGGAAAAAAAAATCATCCTGAGTGAGGTAACCCATACCCAGAAAGACAAATATAGTAAGATAGTATCCTTTCCTTACATGTGAATGTTAGCTGTTGAGTCACTGATAAGCTATAATCTGTGGAACCAGAGAGGTTACATGCAGAATAAGGGCTCAGGTATATGTGTAGAAGAATAGATTTCCCTAAGAAAGGGAACTAAAATAGGATAGTTATGAATGGCTGGGGTTGTGGACTGGAATGAGAGCATTGGGTGGGGAGGAAGAGTGAAGTGTGGGATGAGAAAGGAAATAGTGAGAGTTCAAACTGAGCACCCATGCTGCATAGCTTTATGTTAATTGGTACAAACTAAAGTCATTTGAGAGGAGGGAACCTAAACTGAGAAAATTCCTCCATAAGTTCAGGGTATAGGCAAGCCTGTAGGGCGTTTTCTTAGTTATTGATTAGGGAGGGCCCAGCCCGTAATGCCGTCTCTGGCTGGTGGTCTTAGGTTCTATAAGAAAGCAGGGTGACCAAGCCATGAGGAACAAGGCAGTAAGCAGCACTCCTACATGGCCTCTGTAGCAGCTCCTGCTTGCAGGTTCCTGGCCTGTTTGAGTTCGAATCTTGACTTGCTTTGATGAATAGTGATATGGGAGCATAAGCCTAATAAACCCCCTTTTACCCCCAAGTTGCTTTCATCATGTTTTGTAGCAGCAAAGGAAGAAACCCTAACACAGGGCCATTTGAGAGGTACAATGGAATCTAATACAGTAAAAGCTTCCTAAAATATCTATGACAGTAATTTAAATAAAATCACCAAATAATGGGGAGACAAAGCCCTAACTGGACATCCCTTATCAAATGAAGCTTCCAGTACCAGGAGTGGGATGCATATGACTGAGTTGTTGGCCAAGTGTTCTCTTGAGAATCCCTAAACAACCCAATTCTGTTGTGGAGACTATTGGTTGCTCTCCATAAACTGGTCCCATTGTTGAAGACAACACACAACTCACAGAACATGGAGAAATCAAGCTGCTGCCTACATGGAGCCTTCATCCCTATGTCCTAGCATCTGTGGTACAGGAAGGCACTCTGCACATTACCAAAGGAGAAACAAACACCAATCAGGTACAAACCCTTTGATCTACAATGATAGCACAAAGCCTGTGGGAATAACCAATCAATATCTGCTTTGACTTAAGGCCCATTCCTTAAGATGGACCATGCCTGACTGCTTGTGTGACCAAGAGCCCGAGATTTGAAAACCTATGGTCATAAAGTAAAACCAAACACCTCTGCTCTAAAACAAAAATTTGGCAATAAAATGACTCCTATGGCCCTCTGCTATATCATAGCTGAGTGCCTTGCTCAGCCACCATTAGAGAATCTTCTTACAGCAGAAGGGAACAAATTCAGAGAACAGCAGCCAGACAATAGGCAGAGAGTGAGAGACCTTAGGACAGTCAGTTCTAAACAGGATGTCTCCATCAAATCCCAGGCTTGGCTGATATCATTTAAAGCCTGCTCTTTTTCTTGTAGGAAACAGAAGCAGTGGGTTTGGGGGAGAGATGGATGGTGGAGGGAGATAGGCGGGGCAGCTGCTGTTGGGATGAGAGAATAAATAAGTGAAGAGATGTCCTGCTGGTTTGATTTCTCATTCAGCATGAGTACCTTTCCTTTTTGTATCTTTCTCCAGTGCCTTGAGTCCACCTCCTCTTTTGTGATTTTCCCAAAGAGACAGATCTTGTAAGAGGTATGGAATGCAACTTTCTCTAAAGTTTCTTGTTGACCTTTTCACATGTCTCCCATTATTCTTGGTAATGGTATTGGGAAACAAATGGAAGTCAAAACATACAGACAGAAGAACTTACATGGATGGTAAACAATCCCCGAATTGCATAGCACATTTGTACTTCACTGTTCAGAACAGTTTTAGGGTTGCTTTTAATGGCATTATAGAAACATTTCAAATTAAAGCTGAATATGACAAAAAATAAGCTTTTAATTTATGTATACAACTGTCTCAGGAGGGAATGAGGAAATATTAAAGGAACACTGAATTTTCCCAGGGATTAAAGAATATGATCAAGGAAAATGAGACACTGTCAGCTTCCTGCCTTTATTGCACCAGGACCACTCTTTTTGTAACCGGCCGAGTGACCTCTCCACCCTTTTCTGTAGCTCATGCCTCCACCATGAGCTGAATCAACAGCAACTGTCTCCAATGTGACTCAGTGATGACTCCATCTGCACCATCACCTTGGTTTCTAGGTTCTCCCATTAGCATTTAAACACATGAAAATCTAACTTGTCTTTAACAAACATCCCCTTTCCCCCACAAGCTCTCCATCTTCCTAGTTAGAACCTCTTCAGTGTCCTCTTCATATCACCTCCTATTTTGCCCCTCAATTTACTGCCAGCAAAGGTTGGGTAGTTTTTGCCAACAAGATTCCATACTGTTTAGACTTACTGCTCAAATGGACAGGAAATCTTGAATTAAACCATCTACTAGTAAGCAGGAACAAAAGGAGAAGCTGTTATTGAGCTCCCAGTAGCCAAACAAAAGATTAGACTCAAAATTAAAGTTAACAGCTACAAGTCTATATTGGTATAGATAATTGAATAAATACATAGTGCAAAAGAAATCTTTCCTCAGAAGGGAAACTTCCACATTCTTTATGGAATTACCTCCCTCCCCAAGAAGGGAGATATTAACCCCACCTGATCTATGCACACCTTGACTGTGTTTAGCTGTCTCCCCCACCCGTAAGGCAACTGTGTGGGTGAACTGAGTAAGTGCAGAGTGAGAAATCTCAAGTCAGTGTTAGTCATAAATCAACGAGGATAGAGCACTACTACTGGGTTGAGTAACAACTTGTTATGCCCTATTTATTTGATATCCTTGGGAAGCTTGCCCGCTCATCCTCTCCCCTCACCCCTCTCCCCTCTCTGGAAACCAAAGATGAGTGGATTCTGGGGAGAGGGGAGGGGGGACTGGGAAGAGTAGAAGGAGGGGATCTGTAGGGATAGGGGTATAATGTAAGAGAAAAGAAAAACAAGAAGCAGTATTGTGATATTCCTCCTGCATCCCTCAATCCCAATCTAAGCATGGGGAAAATACCATCAAAGTTCAAATTTTAGGACATGCTCTAAAATAACTATTTCTCAAAACTGCCAAGACTATTAGAATACAGGAAAGACTGAGATTCCATTGCAGACTAGAAGAGACTAAGGCCAAGTAACTGTTATCTGGTATCTTTGACAGACTCTGGAGATAGGAAAACTAACACTAGGAAAAAGTTAGGGAGACCCAAATTAAGTACACCTCAACTGTTGCAGTCAAACCTCCTTAATACAGACACACCACAGAAATGGAAAGCTGCAAAGAACAGGGAGTTGAGTGAAAAAAAGAACAGAACTCTCTCTGTAATTAAAAAAAAACTAAAGTAAAACTTTATAGACATGCATCCTCAAAAAATGTATGTATGCAAGAACAATACATGTGAACAATAACAGCACCATGTAATTTCTAAATTCTGGATAAACATATAAGCTCATTTATGATAGAATTAATCAGTTGTAAAAATTACTCAGAATCAAACCAAACCAAACTCCCAGTGCTTATTGAAACCAGGGCCTTTCAAATGCTAGGGAATACATGCAGTCATGGAGAAGAATATATAAATGCAACAAGTCACCAAGATGAAAAGTCATAACGAGTGAAAGCAGTCAAATCCAACAGGATTAAACAGGGCATAAGTCCATTTTAAAACATTAACACAAAATCATACCAGGCTGAACTGTTTTAAAATGCATTATATTTTAAATGGCTAGTGTGGAGTCAATCTATGAGGCCTCCATGGGAAGTGGGGGAGGGGGCATGCAGAGGACTCCCTGCAGTTCTCAGGTGCTGGCACTTCATCCTTTTACTTGGCTTTGGCTTACAGGAGTCATCACTTGTTACTCAGTCAGCAAATGGCACACTTCCATAAGCACTTCTGTAATTTCTACTACACTAAATTATCACTTTAAAAAGCTTTACGCCTTTAATCCCAGCACTTGGGAGGCAGAGGCAGGCAGATTTCGGAGTTCGAGGCCAGCCTGGTCTACAGAGTGAGTTCCAGGTCAGCCAAGGCTATACAGAGAAACCCTGTCTTGAAAAACTAAAAAAAAAAAAAAAAAAACAAAAACTTTATAGCACCAGAAAGGCTTGAAACAAACAAGTCAGGGTATCAGGAAAACAAATTTATTTTGAGCAAGGAAGGAAGAGCTATCACACACAAGCAGACTGACAAGTCTGGCAGGCATTCCAGAAAATGTTCAAACTCTAAAATCCCAGCAGATGCCAAAACCAATGCAAACCAGTAGGTATCAATTCTCAATTATCAAATGGTTTTTTTTTTTAAAAAAAAATCCCTAAAACAATAGCTTGTGATAAGAAATGAGGCAGATAATCTGGCATTAATGTTAATTGGCATAGTCTTAGATGAGTGCTCCAAACTACTGACAACTTTAGAAGCAGGACTTTTCAATCAACACCTTCCTTAGGGATTTATTCAATGCAACGAACTCTACAAATAGAAAGGTTTTTTTTTTTTTTTTTTAAATAAATGCATAAAACGCATATGGGCTTATTCGATTTTTGGTTTTGGTTGATGTTCTATTTCTATATTGGGACAGGTCTCTTTGTGTTGCCTTGGTTGTCCTGGAACTAGTTCTGTAGACCTGGCTAATGGCCTTAATTAATCGATCCACCTACTTCTGCTTCTTGAGTGTTGGGATTAAAGGTTGTGTACCGCCGCCGCCGCCGCCGCCACCACTCGGCTACTCTTGATTTGTTTTTAATCATTAAAACGGCACAAGCAAGCAGCAGTATGGTAAAAAAGGCAATGCCTGTCGGTCCCAAGGAGATAATGAATGTGTGCCGTAATAAACCTGCGAGGAGCATAATCATTGGTAACCCCTGAAGCGAGAACAATTCTGATCACTGTTGGTATTGATGTGGGTGTTGAGTGCCAAAGCCTCGAATCACAGCTTTCTATAATTTTCATAGAGACATCCCGGCAGCAAGTAGGATCAGGACCGCCAACTTTTGAAGAGGCTTGTTTTGCTAACAGTAAGGAAAACCAAGAGGCATCAGACTAAAGGACCATTCCTGCACCTGGTCCAGGAACAGAGGAGGGCAAGGCGTGGGGCCTCCAGGACTGCTGAGCAGGACTATGTACCATTTTAATTCAGGACCTCAGACTAGGAGTTACTATTGATGCTGATTAGGCCTCAATGCAAAGACCACTCAGTAGGTCTGCACTCAGTAGGTTTGCATTTGAACCCCAGTTCTAGTTTTCCATCCCACCTTGACCCCAGCTGCCAGCAGACCCTCACGCAGCAGCTGCATATTCCCGCAGGATCGCCACCCACACTAAAGCTGTAGGTGTTGGGTTTCTCTCCAGCCTCACGTGCAGGCCACGTCCCTTATCCTAGTTTGTATGCACAATGCGGGCATCAAAAGAATTCCCACTAAACTCTTGCTAGTCTAAGAGGAGTCAAAATTGATGTCCAAGAAGCTCTTTCCATACCTCTAGTCTGGATCGGTGTATAGTGATGAAAGTTAAGTCCTTGCGTTGAGAAACTGAAAGAAACACCTGCTCGAGAAGCCTCGGTAGGTTCACTGTAAAAGGGCCTCACTCTTTAGCCCTTAAGACCTCTCTGTTGTTGCCGCCTTTGGGGCGGGACAGGCTTTCCAGCAGGGATTGGTGGGCTGGCTCAATTGGGCCTCTACACTGGTTCAGCGAGTCTCTCTTCTGATTGGTTGTCTGGGTAAGCTCACTGCTCCCGTGTGTCTAGGCCTCCCAACTCTTGTCAGATGCAGTTCCTACCCAGGAGTTAATTTCTGTGCTCAGCACAAGTGTAGGATACAAGCGTATACTGAATTACAAAATTTGAATTATATTACTATGAAATATTTTTCGTTCTTGCTTTGTCACCGAATAAACAATTTTACCTTCTGACTATTGATGTTCTCCTTCTGCCTTCCCAAATTGGTACCATTTGCCTTTCCTCAGTACGTAAGATCCATAACTTTCTGCAGCTCTTAAGTTAATCTTCAGTTAGCTGTGACTTCTGATCTGTTTGCCTATGATTGCTTTGTTAAAGCAACTTCAAAAGTGTTTTTTTATTGTTCTTTTTAAAAATTTACTTACATCTGAAATGTTGCCTCTACTCTTATTGCCCCCCCCCCAAGTTTTTTACCCCATCACACCTCTCCTTTGCCTCTGAGAGGGTGCTCCCCACCACACACAAATGTTTCTTAGAAGCAACAAGATGGAATTTGCTGCCTCACCCATTCTGTTCCTGTATATGTATATATATATATATATATATATATATATATATATATATATATATATATATGAAAACCCTATAATTTCATAGTTAACAGAGTTTGTCATATTCTTGACATGTTACATTAGGGTTTTTATTTTACCTTGTGGCTTTCTGTTTCTTGGGGTGGGCTTTCCCATTCTTTTTGGGGGTGGAGTGTGTGTTTTGGTTTTGTTGCTTGATTCTAGTCTTTTCTTGATTTTACTCTCCACAGTTAGAAGACCTGACTGATGAGAACTGATTTCCTACAGGTTTTCCATCGTTCCACCACCATGACAGGTGCTTACACCAGGCTGATGGACTGCAACAGGTTTGTCTTGAGAGTTTGTTCTGTTGATCAGAGTTTTAGCTTTTCCCATTACAAACAGGAAACCAAATGTCTTTTCCTCTCTTTTTATTTAACTTACTCTTTTTGCCTGAAAATTTGTTTTCCCTTTACCCTTAGAATGTAGAAATTATAACTGATATATCAGGTGTGCCTTTTACTCATTAATCTTGAAAAGAATCCAGTAAGTTCCCTTAGATCTTCAGAAATTTTAAATTTAAATTAAAAATATTTCAAGCAAGAGAACTTTCTGTGTTTCTTTCATCCCTCCCACCAGCCTGCTTTCTCCTCTGGAATTGGAATTTCTGTGGCTGCACACCAGACCTCCGAGACCCACTCTTCTAGCAATTTCTCTCTCTCTCTCTTTTTTCTTCCACTCCTATCTTTTCTCTTTCTATGCTTTGAAATGTGATTTAAACTTTATTTTTTATTTACTTATTACAAATGTGTTTGTGGCACAGTGCACATGTGGAGATCAGGGGAGAGTCGGTTGTCTATGTCTACTATGTGGACTCTGGGCTCAAAGTCAGGTCTTCAGGCTTGGCAGCAGATGCTTTTACCCAACAAAGCATCTTACCTGGGGTGTGAATTTACCCAAGTAATGTCTCTTATCTTTGGGGTCAAAACTTATCATCTTCTCCAACCCAACTACTAAAATGTTCAAGAAGCTACATAGAATTTCTTTAACTCTCAAAAGCTTTGTCTGTTCAAGTGCTTCAATATCTTCCTTTTGTCCTCTACCCATTAGCAGTTTTGTTGCCTCAGATGTACATTCTATTTGTTTCTTTGACAAACAGTTCTTCATAGGTATTTATTTTTGCTAGTTAGTTGAGGTGCAGGCTGGTTAACTGAATATTTTAAGCACCAGTGGGTCTACACCTGGGAAAACACACAGTAAAGTCTCACCCTCTTTGGTTATTGAATAGGAGTATGGTACCCATCAGGGTTCTACAAGGACACCTGGGGAGAGCCTCTTTATTCTCTCCTTAAACTGCTCAGATTGAGCACATGGTGAGTTAGCCCACACTTTTCAGCTGTTTCTTTATCTTGTGGGATTGAAGGAATCAAGTAAGTTTTTACAGGTCTCCTAGACATTAGGCATGCCACAGACCCAAGGGCCAAGCCTTTCATTTTTGCATTTATTTATTTATTTTTATTATTATTATTTTTTTTCTACAAACCCTTGTGTCGAGGCTGACTTTCAATAGATCGCAGCGAGGGAGCTTCTCTGCTATGTACGAAACCCCGACCCAGAAGCAGGTCGTCTACGAATGGTTTAGTGCCAGGTTCCACACGAACGTGTGATCAGATCAGCGTGATGGGTGAGAGGGCGGCCTGCATTTATTTTTATTTTTAACCTCCAGGTTGTTGTTTTTTTTTTTTTTTTTTTTAACCAACTTTGGCATAGGGAAAACATCATCAGTCTTATAGATTGGTGTTCTTAATTAGCAATCTGTTCTTTGAAGCAAAATCCCAGATCCTCTCAAAATGAATTTAAAATGCTCAAAAGCCATATCCCCTAATACAAAGCATAGACCTTTAACAAGTGAGAATGTTGTCATATAATGTTGCTGACAATATTTGATGTTTCAAATATTTGATGAGCCAGGAATGCTGAAAATCAGCTACACACACTGTGTACCTTTTAAAAAAGTTATTATTTATTTATTTACACTCCAGATTTTATCCACCCGCCATCCCCATCTACTCTCTGACTGTTCCACATCCCATACCTCCGACCCACACCCTGTCTCCACGAAGATGTCCCCACTCCCCACTCCCCACTCCCCACCCCCCACCAAACCAGACCTCTAAACTCCCTGGGGCCTCCAGTCTCTTGAGGGTTAGGTGCACCATCTCTGATTGAACACAGATCCAGCAGTCCTCTGCTCTATATGTATTGGGGGTCTCATATCAGCTGGTGTATGCTACCTGGCTGGTGGTCCAGTGTTTGAAAGATGCTTCCTATGTACAACATGCTTCCTATGTACAAGAGATAAGTTTAAGCATTTTAATTGTACAAACTATTATTATTATTGTTATTGCATGTATGTGTGTAGTGTGTCAGAGCACAACTTAGTAGGAATCAGTTCTCTCCATCTACCATGTGGGTCTTCAAAACAGAACTCAGGTCATCAGGCACTCGTACATGAGCAGCCATCTTGCAAGCCCTAACTAATCTTCTAATTCTAACAAGCTTGTGAATTTGGTATTGTTAGCATGGCTGATAGTGTTGTGGCTATTCACCTGGCACATAAAGCTTAAGTGAGTCAGCTGAGGTCACATTAATAATAGGATTCAGAATCCAAGAGATCAATGTCTTTTACTGATTACCCAAAGCTCCTTTGCCTACTAAAATGTTCAGCTGATTGTGTCCAAGTTCAAGGTAGAGCATTGAAAGAATAGAAAACATTTTATGACTACATTTTCAACTGTGGGAACAAGCAAAAGACACTTAAGTATCACCATTTTGTTGTCAGACACCATTCAATCATGGGGAGATACTAAATTCAAGGCCCCAGGCCTAGGGTTGCTGGGGACTTCCCAATAACTGAACAGTCTCTATTATAAGGAAACAGTTGTCTGAGTACAGACATTTCAAGGACAGTTTCTCCTTATTGTTGGCAGGGTCAAACTTAAGTTCATGTTCTCAGGCCTAGGAACATATTCCTAACCTGATTGGTAAAAACTCCCTTGCTCAATCCCTTATGTCAAAATATGATTGGACAATGCTATAACCCACCCTGCTCCACCTAGTTTTGTGGTTTCATCCTTTCAATATGTTGTACAATTTTTCTTCAGAGTCGTAGTTCAGCCCTGTGGATCAGCAGCAGCTTGATTACAATAAATTTTTGTCATCTGCATTGACTTGGTGTTTGAGTTATGTTGGATTTGTGTTGGATTTAAGTGGGCCCCATAACACAAGTATATCATAGAAGCCCAAGCCCTCTATTTTCTTTCTGAGATCCCAAGGTAGGACCTTTCAACTAAGCTCAAGGTCAGTTCAGAAACTAGCTACTAGCAAAGGTCCAGGCGAGGATCCAAAGGTGCAATCACCCTGACCACCTAAAGATGGCTCAGTAAATGTCTCCTTTGGCTCCAACTATGCAAAATGTGAGTGTCTGGGAAAACACTTCTTTACTTAGCACATAAGGCTAATTTCAAAATAGCTCTGCTCTATCCTAAGTTCTCCATGGTCACAGAGTTCCACCCTCCAGTGGGTGTGTTGGGCAGAGGTGAGGGATGATGGTGGTGAGGGGGTGGTTTGAAAGAAGCTGAGGCAGGGCTGAGTTATGTTCTTTCTGGCCAATCAGGAGGCATGTCCTCTTGGTTCTTCAGTGCTCTGCCCCACCTTCCTGTATCCACTTGAATGCCCTGGGTGTCTAAGCCAAGGCCAGGACTTCTATTCTTGTTGGCTACCAACTGAGACCATTGTTCTGAAAAAGTGTTTGGACCAATCTTTGTGTCTCCCACTGACTATGCAAAATCTTGGAAGAGGCAGAAGCAAAGGGGCAGAAGAGTAGTTGTGGAAGCAAAAAGAGTGGGAGGGAAGCCAGACTTGTTGCCGAGAAGTGTGATGAGTGTGGCAGAGGGCTTCAGTGAAAGCTTAAAACTTCGGATTCATCAAAACAAACAAACAAACAAACAAAAACCCACTGGAGAGAAATCCTAAGTGATGGCTGTGGCAAGGGATAGCTCTGATCTTCAAACTCACCGGAGGGGCCACACAGGGGAGAAGCCCTATACTTGTCATGAGTGTGGGAAGGGATTCAGCAAGAGCTCAAAGCTTCTCCCTCACCAAAGGGCGGGAAGTGTGGTGAGGGATTCAGTTGATGTTCACCTCTAGCCCCTCAAAGGAGAGAAATCTTACAAATGTGGCATCTGTGGGATGACCGTTAGTCACACTGATCTTCACATTCATCAGAGGGTTCACACAGAAGGAAAATGTAATGTATGTACACGCAGGGCACAATAAGGGTTTCATCTACAGCTCAACTCTTCAAATTCATCTGAGTTCACATGGGAAAGAAGACATATAAGCTATCGGTCCTGTATTCAATCAGAATTCATTTCTTCCTGATAATTACAGAAGGGAAACTTTTCAGTCTTGTTTATTTACTCAATATCTTAAGCAAACTTAACCTTTAAATGTAATATAAGTGGCTGGAAAAGAAATCCTATAGATCTGAGTAGTGATGATAAGCAACAGTTAGATCTCCTGATACTCTAAGAATAAGGTAATCTCAGTGGGGGTGTCTCTGAAGGGAAGCAGTCTCAGCCTGCAGTCATCCTGGAGGAGGAGGAAAACTGTGATTGGTTCTTTCTATACATGCTATATGCATTCTATACATCCATAGTCTGACCAGGGGAACCTGACAGTGGGAAAACGCCTTGCTATTCCTATGGGTCTGAGGCACTTGACATGGCTATGCTGATGACAGTATGCACACACTCAGGACTTTATGGGCTCACCACACTATATATTTAGAATAAATTTTTTTTTTAACTATAAATGCTACTTTTATTAGAGGAGAATTAGGACAATATAAACATGGAGTTACTAAGACTGTGTAAGTCCTTTTATATGTTTCGATTATTTCCCAAGAAGAGAAAAAATGTTAAATAGACCCATTTCAAGCAGTGAAAGAATTGTTAATACCAAAGAATGGAATGCCATCTGAAAGTCCAGAAATCTGTAGCATTAAGGAAAAGAAAGGAGAAAGTACCCTCAGTAGTGTAACAGAAACTCGAGGGAGAACTTCAGTATAAGTCAGAAAGTTCAGAATGTCCTCTGAAGTCAAAAGAGAAACAAATGCAGTTAAAATGTTTTTTTTTTTTTTAATCTGAATTTTAGGTTGTTAAGGAAGAGTTCATAGAGACAATTTTTGTTGATTTTGAAGAAGGAAAACTTTAAGTTAAGAAAGTAGAAGTGTCTCTTCAGTGGGAAGTAGCTCATGGGGCTGTGGACTCCTGAGTTGCTATGGATACTTCCAGCAGTTCTTGAAATACAAAACAAAACAAAAGCAAGCAAGCAACCAAACAAATGGCAGATCAACCAGGGAGGTCCCTTTAGTGGGCTGGCTTCCTCTTGGCACATGTGTCTAGGAGGGGCCTGAAAATGACCAGGACCAGGAAGATTCAAATAGACCTAGCAAGGATGGGCTGTGCTTTGTTTGCAGCTCCCACCACTCAATGTTTGGCCCAAAAAAGGGGCATGTTTTGTTTGCATGTGTGTGCGTGTGCGTGTGCTTGTGCGTGTGCGTGTGCATGCGTGTGTGTGTGTGTGTGTGTGTGTGTGTGTGTGTGTGTGTGTGTGTTTAAATCAGGGATCAGGATAGCTAAGGGTCTTGGCCTCCACTAACTTCCCCAGCTCTACTGTAAGCTTTGTGACCTGGGCTCTGGGCCCTTCCCTACAGATCTGGGTAAAAGTGAGGGTACTGTTTACAAAAAGCACTTTGCGCCCAAGGCAAAAGCCTGGGAAGGCTTTGACTAAAGACCAGTAAAACCAAAGGTGGGTAAGATTCTCACCCAACATTCAAGGCAAACAAGAAGTTTCCCAAGGCTCCAGGGCATAGAATATCCCAGCTATTTCTGGGTATGCCCTCAGCTGGCAAGGAATCCTGCAGTGGTTCTGAAAATTACTGTAGATACGTCATTACTGAAGATATGTCAGGGGGTCCAAAGCCAGGCGACATTGTCTTTGCTGGCAATGAATTTGATTTTAAGTTCTGGTGATATCTTTTTTTTTTTTTTCCATTTTCCTACAAAGTATCAGTACTTTTAAGTAGTGAAAACAACCAAAACCAAAATACAACAACAAAAAAAACCCCACAATACTCTGTTCATTGCCATTATTTTTGGACAAAGTGTCTCATGTGACTGAAGATGACTTTGAACTTCTGATCTTCCTGCTTTCATCCTCCCCCAACTGGTGGAAATAGTGGTTTGAGCCATCATGTTTACCTCACCCATTTAAAATGAATAAATGATGAATACAAACAAAACCAAAGAACACTTTAACCTTCTAACCTCCCTGAAATTGATTTTAACGTTTTTATGTAATATCCAGTATGTCTGATCTCATCTTCACACTTAGCCCATATTCTTGCCTTTCTCAGTCATTGGCTGGTGATTCTTTTCCTCCACATGTTCTCATTGTTGCTCTTCCCCCAGTTTCTCCTGCCTATTGAATTTTTGTGGGTATATCATATAAAGATAAATAGTTGTCGCTATATCTGATGAGAGTATGCATGAGAAGGTAAATATACCCACCCTTCTAAAATCCTCATGTTTAGAGGATCTGAATTCTGTCAAAATACTATAGATCTGATGATTCTATGTTCATGGACTTTTGAAGAGAATTGACTGTTAATTTTAAAGATAGTTCTTGCAGCATGTTTCTACATATTTTATGTATTTATTTAACAAATATCAGTATATTTAACTTTTTACTACACTGAAGTGATAATTTGATACACTGTATTCTTTTAACTGCCTTGATCTAGTTGTAAGTCAGCCCTTGAGATGTCAATTCCTTTGAAGCTTCACACTGTTCTGTAAATCCTCTCTTAACTACCCTTTAAAAAATGTTCACAGCTACTTCTTGTTCCTTCTGCAAAACAAAGTGGGTACATATGAAATCATAAATAGTTTATTAAATCTAATATTTTCAGTTGTTATTATTAGTTGTAATGATCAACCACATTAACAAATAATTTCCTTCTTTCCAATTTTCATCATCTCGTTAATCTCAGAGTTCTCTATGAAGTTAATGTGACTCTTCCCCCTTGCCATTATCCATATGAATTCCAAACTCCTAAGGTAGCTTAAACGATCTCTTGGGATAATGCTGGGCCCTTTTCTAGCTTTATCTGTCTACAAAGTGGAGTTTCCATTCTTTCCCAGTGAATGTTCCAGCCAATGAGCTTATGCCGCTCTTAACAAGTCATGTCTTAACTCCTCTGTGGTGTTGTCCTGCGTTTATCATCTCTCCTGACATTATTCTCATCCTTCACCACACATAACTTCCCACACTGCCACATAAAGTCTGTCTTCTCTAGTTTACACATTAGCTTAACTTCCTTTAATGGTACACAGTCAATTTAAAATGTTAAGTTAGTAAGTTTATGGGGAAATGCCTGGAAGATGTCAGTTGGTTGTGTATGTTCCACAAGAACTGAAGTTTAAATAAATTTCCAAAAGGTATTATTTGAAACTACATTATGCTTAGTGAATCTAGCAAGGTTATTTTACTGGTGTGTGTGTGTGTGGGGGGGGGGTAAGTCAGTGTGCAGGTGCATGCCCTCATATGGAGGTCAGAGAAAGATACCAGGTGTCTTCCTCTAACCTTGTCTTATTGCCTTGACAAAGGGGCTCACGGAACTGGCAGCTTTCCTTTTTAGTTAGGTAGGCTGGCCCTGGGACTCTTGTGGACTTCTTATCTCTGTTCCTCCGTACTTGAGTTGTAGGCATGCATGGCTGTGCCTGCTTTTTTTATGTAGGTTCTAGGCAATTAAACTCTGGTTCTTCTGCTTCTAGAGGAAGTGGTCTTACACATAGAACCATCTCCCTAAACTTCTAGTAAGCACATTTAAAAGAAAAGTATGAAGATTTAGGAGGAAAAAAATTACTTAGACATAAATAGCTAACTATTGAGAAAAAAATAAACATGAAAATGATACTTTAACCTTTGGTCATCCAAGAGAAAATCAGTTTATTGAGACATATCCATCACAATTAACACAGCAGTAAGTACTTTGATGAATGAGCCACATCCCAATATTTCATACCCAGAATGTTTTGTTGGGATCCTCGTTGTGTGGACCTATGCTTGTGTGAATTATTACACCAATTTTTTATGTAGAATTTTGAATTTTGTAACAAATTGTGATGTAAAAGATAAAAAAATAGAATTTTTTCATCAATTAACACATGTAGGCATTTCTTCTGTGTGTTTTGCTTTGGAATATGATATGAACCCTGACAGCAAGCCAGCATTATTCATTGGGGATATCTGCATATGAATCTTTTGGGAATGTTTCTTGACTCAAGTAACACTTTGGGATCCTGAGATAGCTCACAGTGGCCATGCTTGTGGAATTTTAAAATGCTCTTCCTTGAAAATAGAGTTGTCAAATATACACCGACTCCATTCCCGATTTTTTTAAACTTTTAATGATCTTAGTATTTGAGAATCATGCGTAGGTAGTAGCCCTCTATTGTACCAGTGGACTCAAAGGAAACTGAAACTTCCTTAGAGTCTTAAAACACATCTGTATTTCTCAGCAACACATTGTCTAAATGTGGTTTTGATCTAATTTGAATTATGGTCTAATTTTTGTCATGGCTCTAACAACTCGTGGGGCTATTCAGTGTCATATTCTTTGTGCTAGTTAATAGAATGTTGGTGTTTTTGGAAATGTATTCATTATCTTTGAAAAGCACCACCATCTTTAATCTGTATTCTTACTGTTCTCCGTGACCACACTTTCTACCCTTAATTCTTCCTATGTTAACCTTTGCAATTGTGTTCTCCAAAACTCCCATTTGGTTCAAAGAAATATCCATGTTCTGTCTCAAGTTCTTTATGGAATATTCCTTCTCTTTTTCTGAAAATAGACCCTTGTTATTATCGAAGCCACTTCTTAGCATCCTGTAAGTGCTATTATTTTGGAAGCTTTGATATAGTTGTATATTCTTAATCTCATTTCTGCATAATAATTTCTCATATAAAATATTTTTTATGGGCCGGGCAGTGGTGGCGCACGCCTTTAATCCCAGCACTTGGGAGGCAGAGGCAGGCGGATTTCTGAGTTCGAGGCCAGCCTGGTCTACAGAGTGAGTTCCAGGACAGCCAGGGCTATACAGAGAAACCCTGTCTCGAAAAACCAAAAAAAAAAAATTTTTTTAATGTTCTTTAGTTATTCCATCCTTGCTGTTGTAATGCATTAGGCTATTAACAAATTTATTTTTAACACAAATTTACTGACCATCCCCCTGTATGTGAAACGTGCAAATTGCTGCCCCACTGAATCTAGTCTATTGTGAATGACCACATAAATTAATTTCACTGTCAATATAAACCTTGATTACTTGGCTCATATTTCTTTCTACCTCAGATCTTTACAGTATTATGATATGTAACTTCAAAACTGTCAGGCAACTCCAACAACTCAGAATGACAGACCTTTATGTAATCATTTCTAGTAACAACAACCAACCAATCTACCCCACTCTTTGTATTATTGATTAGAATTACTGCCATGAGAATAACATTGAATAAATTTATCTGAAACCACACCCTCCTAGCCTTTGGATATTTGTTTCCTTGCTCCTGGTTTGTTTCCCCCTTTTTAAATCAAGGCTGTACCCCTTGCTGCCCTCTAGTTTCAGAAGGTAGCCATTCTTCCTATTGGCAGGATCTACTCCTGATTTTCTGTTATCACCTGGGGCACGTAGTATTTCAACCACACCCTCCATGAGGGTCATGACTTCATTGCTGTTCTCCAGGTGTTGTGAATACACCCAAGTCCTGACTTTCTCTGGGAGGCTTTCTAAGAGCTGTTGCAGCACCACCAGCTGTAGGATCTGTTCCTTCGTATGAACCTCTGGTGTCTGCCACTCAAGGCAAAGATCTGAGAGTTGGCTCATCTAAATACTGGAAGTGTCTGAACTTCCAACGAGGTGTCTCAGAGTCATGTCTGTCAGTGGCAGTCATATGTCTCCAAGACCTATCATCCCTCACGACCTCACTTCATTCACATACAACCAGGTTTTGAGATTTTGTGACAGCCATCTACTTAGAGACTACATGTTCCACCTTGGTTCAAATCTGCCCTACTGTAGCATGCCAGTAATTCAGAGGCATGGGTAGCTTTTTTTTTTTTAATTTTTTAAATTTTTTATTAAACATAGGATGATTTTTGAATCAGGACAAAGAATTTTAGAAGCTTCTGAAATGTGGTCAACATGCAGCTTCTTCAGAGACTAAAAAATAATAAAACAAACACAACCCACAGGTAACATATCTACTAACATAATGTTAAAAATGTAAAGACAGTGTTGGGAGGCAGAAGGGGGACACTGGTTACTTCTTGCGTATCTGTGCGTGTCCACAAGAATGTGCCTGTGTTTTAAGGGCTGAGGGCAAAGATTCCTAATTGCTGCTCTGTTCAGCAAGGCCACCTGTGGAGCCGGGCAAGAGGTTTCCTTGATTTGTCTCTGGGACTGGTATGAGTGAAGGGAGTCCTCAACCTAAATAGTGCTCACAAGTGTCTCCAAGTAGCTCCGGTGGAGACTCGGGTCCTCTGAGTTTGGGATCCCGCTAAATGGGTCCAGGAAGGGCTTGCAGGTCCAGGCTTCTAGCTCTGTCCTGGGTGAGGGGCTAGAAAGCAAGCATTATGCCATTGAAGGGAGAGGGAGTCTGTGAGAGCACGAGGTGAAGAGGATTAGTGAGCTGCCAAGCAGCTGCTTTTAGATAAGCTTCTGTAGTGCCTGGAGTTTAATTTCACTGCTGTACCTATGCTCTGTGGCTTTGCAGTGATGCAGTCTGCAGGTGTCCACGCTGATAGAAATAGCTCGGAGTTGATGGTTAGGGAATGGCTGGTGTTGATGCCTTACAAAAACACCAAGTGTCACTGGATTGGTTATCAGGGAAAGGAAGTTTAACTTTTTTTCTATTTTTTCTTTTATTTTTTAAGATGATAATATAATTATGTCAATTTCCCCTTCACTTTTCTCCCTGAAAACCCTCCGGTGAATCGTACCTCCTCCCCCCGCGCTTGCTAACTTTTAAATATGCTGCCTCTTTTTCTTCAATTGTTATCACTTACATATTTTTCTCTAAATACACAACCACAACCTCTTGGGTTGTAGCGGTGAGTTTTTAGTTTTAGTTTTTAGCTTTGGCTCTGGGCAGTCGCTCAGAATGCGTGTGCTTACCCAGAAGCTACTTGAACTCACTAATGGAAGACACAAATACACACACACACACACACACACACACACACACACACACACACATATGTGCGCGCCAGCTAATTTTAAAATGCCTTGACCACCTCAAAGGTTGGGCACTCCTAAAACTTCCCCAGGCCCAATCAGGGGAGTGGCCAGTGGCCACCCACACCAATTGTCATATGACTAGTTTCTCTCCTGCAGCTTCTATGTCCCATCCTTCTCTCCCGAGTCATGGTGATTCTCTGTCTCCATTTTTCCAGTTCCTAGCCTGAGCAAATCTAAAACTCATTGACCTCTAGCATCTTTATTGATCGATCAAAAAACAATTGGGGAAAAGGACCTTCAGTGTTTGAGCTCACAGATTCCTGATTAATTCAAAGCATTAGAATCAATCCTGAACATTCGGTTTGTGTGTATGTATGTTTTCAGCGCTGATCACGTGGTATTGGATAATTAGTTTGCGTGTTCTTCCCTAGGAAAGACTATTTCCCAAGCTTTACTTCCCCAGACATTTTCTAGCCATTCCCAGAAAAAGTCAAAACTTCCAGATTATTTTACTTTTCTCAAATACTCTGATTTGCAAATTTTCTGTTTTTCGGAAGACAAATTTCTCTGTTTTTTTTTTTTTTCCTTTTTGTTTTTTTGAGACAGGGTTTCTCTGTGTAGCCCTGGCTGTCCTGGAACTCACTCTGTAAACCAGGCTGTCCTGGAACTCAGAAATCTGCCTGCCTCTGCCTCCCAAGTGCTGGGATTAAAGGCATGCGCCACCACTGCCTGGCGAGGAGAGTAATTTCTCAATTGCCCCACTTGTGACCAATTTGATTATATCAACATCCCTTTTCAAAGATATTACTCTTTATATTTAACGAACTGTTCAAGTTCAACAGGCCATAAAATCCATCCAACTGTCTGCTGGTTGCATTTATATAGCCAAATTCCTGTCACCGGCACTGCCCTGGTTCTTCTCAGGCAGAAGCACTGGCTTAGCTAGACTCCATGTTAAGTCTCACCATCATCTCAGAGGCCATTTATTCAATGTAGTTTTGTTTTGTTTGTTGAGACAAAAATTTCATGTAAACATTGGGTTTCTTTTCCTTAACTATTTGTTTTTATTTTATATTTGGAAGAGTATTTTGTCTGCATGTCTCAGACACTGAGCCATCTCTCCAGCTCTAGACCTTGAACTTCTCATCTCTGCCTCCACCATTCCACGGGTAGGACCACTGCGCTCTATTTATGCAGTGCTAAAGGACTGAACCCGGGGCTTTGGCTGGCTAGCTGAGCCCAGAGGGCTTTATTAAATACTGTAGCTTAATACTATTGCTTTTTGCTATTCTAACATTCATTATGTATACCATAAATGGCTTGAACTGTAGTGCCAGGGAAATATTAGTGGCCCCCCAAAAAACAGACAGGAGCCAATCTGATGCAACTCACAACAGGGTCTTTATTCTATTTGAGCTAGCTTGCCCCCTCAATGCACCGCTGTGACACAGGACACTTTTGGTGGTGGGGGAGACCCAAATATCTATCGGGCCAATGATTTATTATAAGCAGCAATCGAGGGTGTGTAAGCATCTATTTGGAAAGCTACTGTGCCCTTTAGCATAATTGGCTGGTGCCAGGAGTCATACCATAACTTCTGTTCCCCTCCAAATTGGTGGTCATTAGGTAGGGGATGGGCTTGTAACCTGGGGGTGCAGGTTTGTTGGCTCCACAGGTGGCCTTGCTGAACATCCCAGCAATTAGGAATCTCTGCCCTCAGCCCTTAAAACACAGGCACATTCTTGTGGACATGCACAGATACGCAAGAAGTAACTGGTGTCCCCCTTCTGCCTCCCAACACACACAGGCCAGAGTCTTTCCATCCTTCACTGTTCTTTCTTTTTTCTTTAAATTAAATTATTTTATTTATTTATATCCCAAATGTTACCTTCCTTCCCAGTCCCCCTCCCAGAGTTCTTCACCGAATCTCCCCTCCCCTTTGCCTCTGAGAGGGTGCTCCCCCCTCTCTCCCCCCTACCCCCTTACACACCTTCCCACTCCTACCTCACCCACCAGCATTCCCCTTCCCTGGGGCATGAAATCACTATAGAATTAGGCACATCCCTGGCCTAGCCATTCTTTTTTTTTTTTAATGACAATTATATTTAATAAATTAAGTCAGTCTCAGAAAACATAAAAAATATTGTACATTTTCTCTTATTTTTAGGTCATAGCCTTTATAGATACATGAAATCACATATGTACATATAACATAAAAGATGAAGTCAAACTGTCTAGGAGAATGGTAGTGGGAAGAGGGAAAAACTAGAAAATACCAGAGTATAGAGGGATATACATTCAAGTACATTATACACCGACATGAAAGTAGCCTTATGTAACTCTGCATAATAAAGTAAATAAGCAAAACACAACAACAAAAACACAACAAAAATCTCAGTCTGAATGAAAGTACATTCTTCAGTTTACAGTGGACATCTGACAAGTTTATAAATTAGGTTGGTTTTATAGCTTGGTTTAACTGTTAGTTATGAATAACTATTCACTAGTCATGAATAATTATCATTCTCTATTTTGCCTCCTCACTACATAGATGAATCTCTGAAACCATAACCAAACTCTCCCCTGCTCTTCTTCAGCTCTGGCTTCATTACAGTCTGCAATAGTCTTCAGAGATGGCCCCAGTGCTGAGAGTCATCTTCTCTCCAAGCTTTGTCACACTTTCTGTTTCTGGAGAAAAGCCTACCTATCTTTAATTCAGATCTATGTGCCTTAGGGAAGGGTAGTCTGCCTCTCTGCTTGGGGCAGAGGGGAGCTCAGACTTACCTTGGTCCCATCTTTTTTTTTTTTTATCAAATCGTAAATTTTACTTTTTCACACAGGGGTTATAAACACAAAAAGGCAGGATGTGGGGAAGGGGATGACACAGGAGCGTAGGTGTTCAGGGGGAGTACAGATATCTTTCAGAACAGGGTATTGGCTTGGTGAAGGTTCAGGGGACAGGTCACTATAACTCTGCCTATGATTCACTTGTCCTTATCTAAGTTGGTACTATCCGCCAAGGCTACCTATCTACAAGGTCTATGACTACTCAGGCTGGTAAATTTCCACCAAAGCTGCCTGCTTACAATACCGTATAGCCATCTGTTTCAGTGTTTTCCCACAGAGACCTAAGACTTTGTGTTAGCAGGCATGTATGTCAGGCCTATTGCTGATTTTAGGTCTATGGCTGATTTTATGGCCTAGCCATTCTTAATGCCCTGCTCACTGGACACAGCTGCCAGCCATTCATCTGGATCTTCTGTAGGGGATGGGTTGTGGAGCTATATCAAACATCCTGGCATTCCTTTTCTCATCTAGAAAAACTGACTCAAACCCAAACTTTCCCCACTTTCTGCTTCCCTTTATTTACCTGGAACTGAAAAACAATATGTGATTTCCTTTACACGGAAGTGTTGGCTTGCCTCAGGTGATGAGACTTGTGACACCCCTACCACTAGCTATCCGGATGTGTTTTGTGGTCTGGATTTTAGGAAGGTCTAGGTCTGGGTGCGAAATGTGTATCAATTCTCGAGTAATGCTATGAGATGAGGAGAGGGACGAGGATAAGAGAAAAGGGGGATTGGCTCCAGGACGAAGTACAGATGACTTAAGATCTGCCTGGGTTTTGAGATAAAGGACGTGTAATAGATGTGGTGACACAAGGGCTGGAAGTTTGCTCAGGGAGGGAATGCTCAGTAGTCCTGATGATGTGGTTGGTGCTTGGACAGATGGATGGATATAGTGCTACAAGTGCCAAGATAAGTCAAATTAGTAAACTGGAAAATGCTTTCCACGGGTGACTTTAGATCTAAGCCAGGAGTTGATTAAGGTAAAAGAAGATGAGATGAGATGTGTGTGTGTGTGTTACTTTCTTAATAATTGCAGACATCACCATCTCATTTACTCACCACTGCAACACTTAAGGTAGAGATTCCCAAATTAAGAGAAAAAAGTGGTAAAGCTGGAGTTCAAGTTCATTCCCTTCATGCTTATCACCTGCTCACCACGTCAATGTTTCAAGATTTAGAGTATCATTAGCAAGATACACAAGGGATGTGGAATGATATTTTATAAAACTAGGGGCATGGTAGGTGACTTCAACTGTTCATGAAGGGAAAAATCTTTACAAATGTATTTAACAAGCTGGAGAAAATTTAAAATTTCAACTTATAATTGTTGAAAGAAAACTGTCTTGGGTAGTTAATTAAAATGCTCAAAACTTGGAAAAGGTCTGGGCCTCGTCTGGGTGTGAAGTTTCTTACCAGGTAGTCTAGGACCTTCTCTGACAGCCTGACAGTGTTCCCTGAGTCTTATTTTCAGGTTTCAAACACCTCATGGTCCAGCTATTAGGGACACAACTTGATGAGGTTTCTCTCAATAGATGACTGTCACTATCAAGGTAAAGGACCCTGAAGTCTGTGGGACTTTAAAATAATTTGGACTTTTTGCTATAAACTCTATTTCTTTCTATCTTCATGAAATCCATCTCTTCTGGACTGACCTGACTGTATTTATTTAGATAAAAAAAAAAAAAAAAAAAAAAAAAAAAAAAAAAAGAAAAAAAAACTTGATTCAAACCAACAGTTTTCCTCAGAGCTCCAACTTATTCATTCCTGGGATGACTCAGCAGCCCTTTGTCCTGTAACTCTGCATTCTTTGTTAACTGATTAACTGGGCCTCTGGTTGGTAAACCAGGAAGGTGGCGGCTTCAGCTACTCAGGTTAGGGAGAAGAAATCTACAGGGCCCCTTTTATTAGTTTTCCCTGGGACCCATTAAATTTTCTTTTACAAGCAACCTTTAAGATCAGGCCTGTTGCCATTCCCTGATAGAAGCAGGTGGAGACAGTCATTAGGTTAGATTGGAGATGCCAGGCACTCTTGCCTATACTGTCCTCTCAGTTGTGTGTAATTCTGTGAAAATGCATGTGGTTTCAACAGTCTTGTGAGGTGATAAGGCCATACATACGAAACACGGAAGGTAAATTTAAGTGTGGTGTTGGGGACTCCCATCTATGCAGCTACGAGGAAGTAATCCATACTAGGTCAGACATTTTAGTGATGTGATTGTTTGGAGGTCCACCCAGACTCCCCAAAATAATGCTTCATTCATGCCTATGAATGAGCACAGAAGAAACCATGTTACACTTTCATGGAACTCGAAATGGACAGGAGTTGATGCAGAAGCCCTGGAGGGGTGTTGCTTACTGAACTGTTCTTTATGGCTTGCTCAGCCTGCTGCTTTATAGATTCTAGGACCACCAACCCAGGGGGTGTCCACATGATGGTATGTGCCATCCCATATTACTAATTAAGATAATTCTCCACAGGTTTGCCTACAGCCAGTCCTTACAGAGGCAATTTCTCAATTGAGTTTCCCTTTCTTCAGATGATAAAAGCTGTGCTAAGTCGACTTTGACATAAAACTACCCAGCACCCTGGGATTTGAGGCATGTGCCAGCAGGTTTGGCTTGTTTATGCCTAAATTGGGTCCAAGGCAGATTAACTAACTATGTACTCATTGAAATAGCACATTTAACCTCTCAAAATCAAAAGACATTCCAATTTTATACCTTTGTCATTTTCACTTGGGTTCTGGCTTAGAGTGATCACCATTTCCACAATGTGTTCTTCTGTTTCACAATTCTTCCTGAAATGACTTACTTAGTAACTGCCTCGGAAAATCCTGCTTCATGTTCAAAGATGTTACCATGGTGGTCAAACCCAGACCCACAGGTCACTGCTTCTGAAAGAAGGCCACTCTTGCAGCCAGTCTCCTGAAGGCACTTTTGACATCCTTGTTCCTCAGACTATAAATTATGGGGTTTAGCATCGGAGTCACCACTGTATAGAACACAGACATTATCTTATCCTGTTTCTTCGTGGTTTTGGTGTTTGGCTGCATATAATTAAATATTGCAGACCCATAGAAAAGAACAACAACAATGAGGTGGGAGCCACAGGTGGAGAAGACCTTGAGTCTCCCCTCCCCAGACTGCATCTGGATCACAGTGGAGATGATGTTCCAGTAGGAGATGAGGATGAGGGAGACAGGTGCTAAGAGGATTACCACGCCCATTGCAAAGATGGCCATTTCTGTGCTGTAAGTATCTGCTGAAGCTACCTTCAAGAGGGCAGGAAGTTCACAAAAGTAATGGCTGACTATGTTCTGCCCTTGATAGGGAAGATAAAAAACAACAGCAATATCTACCAAAGATACTAGGAGCCCACTGGCCCAGGACCCTAAGGCCAACTGCAGACATAATTGTTGGGTCATGATGGTGGAATAGTGCAGTGGCTTGCACACAGCCACATACCGGTCATAGGACATCACTGCCAGCAGTGCACACTCTGTACACCCAATTTGAAGGGAGACAATTACTTGTGTCACACAGCCCCAAAAGGAAATAGTTTTCTTTTTTACCAGGAAGTGTGACAGCACTTGAGGAACAATGCTACTTGAGAGACAAAGATCAGCAAAAGAGAGGTTTCTAAGGAAAAAGTACATGGGGGTGTGGAGTCGGGAATCCATGAGGATGAGGATAATGATGAGCAGGTTTCCAAGTACAGTCAGGATGTAAATTACAAAGAAAAGAACAAACAGGAGGATCTGAGTCTGTGCATCTTGTGAAAGGCCCAGCAACAAAAACTCGTCTACAAACGTCTGGTTTTTTCTTACCATTGAGATGTTTTTGTATTTACCTGTTTGTCAGAAACAATAAAGACACAGTATGATTGGGTTCATGACCTTCAGTCATATAGAAGGGACTTGTGTTAAAACTGACATGTAATTGGGTAGTTCTAGAATTTTATATTTTTTCTATCTAACATGTTCTAATTAATATATAGGATTATTCTCATTCTAATTGTTTGTTTGCAGTGTACAATAGCCTCATCCCCCATCCTTCAAATCCTTCTTATAACCACTGCTGTTTTTTTTTTTTAAATTAAGACCACTGCTGTTTTTTTAAATAGATAAGATGCATTATAGTTTAAATCCTCCCGGGAGGGCTGGAAATATGGCTCTGATATTAGGAGAACTCTATGTTCTTCCAGAACACCCAGATTCAATTCTCAGCACCTGCATGACAACTTATAAATGCCTTTAACTTTTGTTTGAGAGAATATGATGCCCTCTGTTGGTGTCTGAAAGCATTAGGCACACACGTGGTACACAGACAAAAATGCAGACAAAACTATTCATAGACATTAAGAAAAAAATTAAAGTCTCTCTGGCTAGTTTTGACAAGAGGGTTAAAATTCATATATGAAAAAATGTAAAACCAACTTAAATTGTTATGATGCACAAAACAATTGTTCATGAAACAATGAAGAAAATATGAATTGCACTTGTGATATATGTGGAAAGATGCCTGTGAAATAATAACATGATTATGACAGTATTGCATGAGAACATTTGAGGGAGATGCTAGATAAAATTTAACTATGACATTCAGCACATAAGAAAGACAATATAAACTAAGTCCAAACAATGCTATTCCAAAGAACAAACACAGAGTATGAAAAAGAATTTGTGGTGTGAAGTGTGTGCAGAGAGTTAGTATGTCAAATATTAAGGCATTATTAAAGAGATTTATTTACATCATAATAGTTCAAGTAATAACATCTCAGTGAAATTAATAGAGTATTCACAATCAAACTCAAGAATAGTTTGGGAATAATGCTCATGGATTGGTAGGATTAATATAGTGAAAATGGTCATCTTACCAAAAACAATCTACTGAATCAATAAAATTCCCATCAAAATTTCAACACAATTTTTTAGACATTGAAAGAGCAATTCTCAACTTAGATGGAAAAACAAAAACCTCAGGCTAGCTAAAACAATCAGTCAATAGGATAAAATGGTTGCCTATAGATTGGGAAAAGATTTTCACCAACCCTACATCCAACAGAGGGCCAATATCCAAAATATATAAAGAACTCAAGAAGTTAGATACCAACAAACCAAATAACCCAATTAAAAATAGGGCACAGAGCTAACCAGAATTCTCAACAGAGGTATCTCTAATGGCTGAGAAGCAATTAAAGAAATGTTCAGCATTCTTAGTCATGAGGAAAATGCAGATCAAATGACTCTGAGATTCCATCTTGTACCCATCAGAATGGCTCAGAGCAAAAACCTCAAGTGACAGCACATGCTGATGAGGATGTGGAGCAAGGGAAATACTATTTCATTGCTAGTGGGAGTGCAAACTTATACAACTTCTCTGGAAACCAATTTGACAGTGTCTCAGAAAACTGGGGATAGTTTTACCTCAAGACCCAGCATTACTACTCCTGGGCATATACCCATTATATCACAGGGACACTTGCTCAACTATGTTATAGCCAGAAACTGGAAAGAACCCAGATGTCCCTCAACAAAAGAAAATGTGGTTCATTTATACAATGGAATACCAATCAGCTATTAAAAACAAGTACATCATGAAATTTGAATGCAAATGGATTAAACTAGAAAATATCATCCTGAGTGAGGTAACCTAGACCCAAAATGACATGCGTGGTATCTACTAACTTGTAAGTAGAAATTAGCCAATAAACTAGAGGATAATCATGCTACAGTCCACAGACCCAAAGAAAATAATGACGTTCCAAGGGAGAATCTTCCTCAGAAGGGGAAACAAGATCGTGGTGGATAGAGGGAAGGAACTGGGTAGGAGAGGGGGTGAGGAGGGGGATGGGGATGGTGACCAGGTGTAGGGGGAGGATTGAGATTGAGAATGGAAATCTGTGGTGGGTATCTCTGGGAGTAGCTGGAAGACTGGGACTGGGGTTAGGGTACAGGGAGTCTATGGGGGTGAGCCTAGTTGTGATTTCTACTATAGGGGAATATAGAGACTGAAGTGGCTACATCTTATAGCCAGGCAAGATTTCCAGAGGAGGGAGGAATTTACCCACAAAACATTAACCCAAAATTGTTCTTGCTTACAAGATTTACAGAGATATAGATGGAGTGGAGACTGACGGAACAGCTAACCAATCACTGCCCCAACTTGAGACCCATCCAATGTGAGAGAGATACCCCTTACACTATTAATGATACTCTTCTATGCTTGCAGATAGGAACCTAGCATATCTGTCTCCTGAGAGGCTGCACATCCAGCATCAGACGGAGGCAGATGAAGGGACCCACAGCCAAACAAAAAGCAGAGAATAAGGAGTCTATTAGAAGAGTGGGGAATAGAATTGAGCAAGCCAGGTGGGTAAAAGATACCTTAAGAAGACCCACAGAGTCAACTAACCTGGGAGCATGGAGCCTCACAGAGGCTGGGCCACCAACAAAGGAACATGCACATGGTTCCCTACACATCTGCTGCAAATGTGAAACTTGGTCTTCAGGTGGGGCCCATAATAAGTGGAGCGGGGGGCTGCCTTAGTTTTTGTCCCCTGCCATTCAATCCCCTTCCCCCTACCTGGACTGCTTGGTTGGGTCTCAGTGGAAAAGGATGTGCCTAGTCCTGCTGGAACTAGGTGTCCCAGGGTGGGGTGGTGCCTAAGGGGGGGCTTCCTTTTCTCTAAAAAGAAAGGAAGGGGACAGTGGGGGGAGGAATTTGTAAAGGTGGGACTGGAATGTAAAGTGAATAAACAAATTATTGGAGAAAAAGAACAGTTTGGGAATAATGATAATAGAAACAAATGATAAAGGATTATTAAATCAATAGGAAAACAACATATTAAAAACAGCTATCTGACTAGAAACAAAAATTTCTCAAAATCTACTCTTCTCCAAAACTTAGATGAATGTAAAAACAAAGCAGAAAAAAACCACTCTATAATTGATCAAAAATTAAATATTTTTGTAATCTTTGAATGTGAAATGATCTTCTTAGGGTGTTGAAAAGCATAACCATTAAATTAAGATTGCTATGTTGTATCACACAGCAATGATTGATTAAAGACTATATAGAAAATTTAGTTATCATATATATATATATATATATATATATATATATATATATATATATTTTTTTTTTTTTTTTTTGTTTTTTGTTTTTTGTTTTTCGAGACAGGGTTTCTCTGTGTAGTCCTGGCTGTCCTGGAACTCACTTTGTAGACCAGGCTGGCCTCGAACTCAGAAATCCGCCTGCCTCTGCCTCCCAAGTGCTGGCATTAAAGGTGTGCACCACCACCGCCTGGCTTTAGTTATCATATTAAAGAGCTTTGAAAAATCAAGAATAACAGAGTTCTTCATTAGAAAATATGGAAAAACGAGCCCAGTTGGTAGAGTGCTTGCTTTGTAAGTACAAGGGCCTGAGTTACATCTGCATAGTACACATAAATAGTTCAGCCATGGTGGCACACACTTGTAATCCCAGCGCTGAGGATGCAGAACAAGGCAGATTCCTAGGGCTCACTTGCCAGTCAGCCTTATCTATTTGGCCAGGTCCAGCTAGTATATACCAGGGATACTTTGTTTTCTCCCGCCACAGTGCTGGGACTACAAGCCCCTGTCATCACACCAGACATAAATTTTAATGTGTTCTGGGCATTGAACTCAAGTCTTTATGCTTCCAAACCATAAAGCAAGCTCTTTATTGGCTGATGTATTTTCCCATCTGGGGAAAGAACTTTTAACAAGCAAGTCACAGAAGAAAAACAAGTGACAAAAGAACTGATCATGCAAAGAATCAATTTATCCTCAGGTAGGACAATAGAAAAATAAAATGAAGCAACAATTAGCTCTTCTATCTGTTTTATCAGATTGGCAGAGGTGAAGTAGAATAAAGTTAAGCACTAGCATGAGTGTTAGTAAAATATCTCCCAAAGAAGTTTGAAAATGTAAGAAATTTCGGTCCTTCTTAGAAGGAGTAACAAAATACTCACGGGAGCAAGTACGGAGACAAAGTGTGGAGCAAAGACTGGAGAAAAGGCTGGCTGGAGACTGCCCGACCTGGGGATCCATCCCATGTGCAGTCACTAAACTCAGGCACTGTTGTGGATGCTAGGAAGTGTAAGCTGACTGGAGCCTGATATACCTATCTCTCAAGAGGCTCTGCCAGAGGCGAATGATCGCAGCTAACCATTGAACTGATCATGGGGTCCCCAGTGGAGGAGGTAGAGAGAAGACTGAAGGAGCTGAAGGGGCCCCCATAGGAAGAGCGACAATATCAACCAACCAGAGCTCCCAGGGTCTAAACCACCAGCCTAGGGGCACATAGGCAGGGACCCATGGCTCCAGCTGTATGTGTAGTGGAGGTTGGCCTTGTCAGGCATTGGTGGTGGAAGAGATCCTTGGTCCTGTGAAGGCTGGATGCCCCATTGTGGGGAAATTCGAGGGCGGGGAGGGGAGAGTGGGTCAATGGGTAGGGGCACACCCTCATCAAAGTAACAGGAGGGGGGACAGGATAAGGGGTTTCTGGGGTGGGGGATGGGGAAAGGAGATAACATCTGAAATGTAAATAAATAAAATATCCAATTAAAACAAAGTCCCTAGAACTGGAGAGATAGGGCTTTAGTAGCATGCTTCCTCAAGCCTGATCCCATCCTGTGGAGTTGTATTACGCTTTTACTCTTACCTTTCAAAAAATTATATTTTCACTGTTAGTATTTCATGTCTTTATTACTTTGTTCAAGTTACAAACTCAGAAATCAACTCAAAGGCATACCATGGAGACGCTCTTTGGTAACCAAAGCATGATACATTCATATGTAAAACTATCGCAGTTGAACTCCATTGATGATTATAAGTAATGTGCACTAATAACTGTAAGAAATGAGAATTATTTGGGAAATGAAATAACAGCATATTAGTAACAATGGCTAAATGACAAGATGAAGTTCAAATCTTTCCATTTGAATTCAAAATAAATATCTCATTCAGCTATATGACACTGCCCTGATGTAAATACATGAAGTAATATTTCAGGGATACATAATACTATTATAGCAGTAACTGTTTGCTTCAGAGTTGTTCTTGGAGATTAAATTGCCCCTTCAATATTGCATTCTAAATTCTAAAGAAAAACAATCTTAAATGACTAAAAGTTTCACTGCCAAATAATTGTTGTGCTTGGCAGAAACTCTTCTGCTGATCAATTCACATTAGAATGGTGAGGGTTCTTCACTCTTCAGTCATGTATGTCAACTGAAAGAAAGCTGTCATAATGTTTAACTCATAGAAAAATGCACTGAGAATTCCAGGAACTACGTTCAGGAAGTCAAGATGAATTGCACTGTTCATAAGAGGGACAAGCAAGAAGAATGTAGGAACACAGCTGCCTGGTGAACGTTTCCCAACATGTACATCTTGCTGCCCCTTGCACTGCCTTATACAAAATCTAATTTATGTGTTTTGCTTACATAATTTTTGTTGTTTTGGTGGAGTAATTGATCCTTCCCATTTCTCATACTTGAAAACTCCTGTTTCTTTTCAACCAATTACCTTCCATGTATTGTTTTAGCCCAGCAAGTAAATAGGCTGTATCAGCATAGTGTTTTTACCTCCAAAGGTGTCTTTCAGAATTACTGAAAATACTTCTCCTGGTTAGCATCTAGTAACTTGGTCATTGGTATATTTGGTATTTTAAGTATTATTAATAGGAAATATGTTAGCTGCAGTCTTTTAGGTTATTTTTTTTTAAATTAAGCTCAGACTTAAAATTCTCTTATAAAGAATAGATTGTTTAACCAAGGCAACACCTTATTTGCAAGAATTTTGCAGAAACTGACCAAGAACCATAATAAAGAAAAACTCAATTTTTTCAAGATTAGGTAGCTAGTTACCTAATTCAACCTTTGTATTCTGAATGCCCAGCTCCAGAGCTACCAAAGAAATGCCTGACTTTTGTTGTTTTATGGTTATTTGGAATTCTCAATGCTTGAGGGATGAAAACAGTGGCTAGATTTTAAATGGTTACCAGTTTGATGAAGTTGAGTGTTCTTTGTCTCATTTCTCTAACTGGGGCAGTGCTATTAGTTATTGGGAAAAAGGAGAATGTGACCAGGTTTGAGAATGTTTTGAATGCTGAATTTCCTAATGTTTGAAAGATTGCATATGCCGTTCTCCAAGTGTACTTATTTATATGTAGGATCATCAATTGTGATCAATATAGGAGGTAAATACATACATAAAAATATTTGTCATTATGCCATTCAGGTTTGTTTAGAATTTAGGGAAAGGTTTATATGATTGTTTCATGTTTTGTATTGAAGTTCAATCTTCTCTATGATACGGGGTTATAATTAAAGCACCCATGTATAGTTACTAATGTAGACTTACATAATTCAGTTTTCTTTCAGTCATGTCTTTTATACAAACTTAGAAATGTTTAGAATTTTCAAAAGACAGTAGAAATTTCTCTATACACTGTTTTATTTAATGTAATACCACCATCTTGAATTAAGTAGTAATTATATAAGGGCTATATCACTAAAGTCACAAGTCTCTGAAGAAAGAAATTGAAGAAGATCTCAGAAGATGGAAATATCTCCCATGCTCATAAATTGGCAGGATTAATACAGTAAAAATGGCCATGTTGCCAAAAGCAATCTACAGATTCAGTGCAATCCCCATCAAAATTCCAACTCAAATTTTCATAGAGTTAGAGAGAGTTTCCAATTCAAATTTATTTGGAATAACAACAACAACAACAACAACAATAACAACAGAAAACCCCAGGATAGCAAAGACTATTCTGAACAGTAAAAGAACTTCTGGGAGAATTGCCATCCCTGACTTAAGCTGTATTACAGAGAAATAGTGATAAAAAAAAACTGCATGGTATTGGTACAGAGACAGGCAGGTAGATCAGTGAAATAGACTTGAAGACCCAGAAATGAACCCACATACCTATGGTCACTTGATCTTTGACAAAGGAGCTGTTTTAGTGGAAAAAAGATAACATTTTCATCATGCAGTGCTGGTTCCACTCAAGGTCAGCATGTAGAAGAATGCAAACTGATCCATTCTTATGTACTTGTACAAAGCTCAAGTTCAAGTGGATCAAGGGCCTCCACATAAAGTTAGATACACTGAAACTAATAGAGGAGAAAGTGGGGAAGTGCCTTGAACACATGGGCACAGGAGAAAATTTCCTAAACGGAACACCAATGGCTTATGTGCTAAGATCAAGAATCTACAAATGAGACCTCATAAAATTGCAAAGCTTCTGTAAGGCAAAGGACACTGTCAATAGGACAAAATGGCAACCAACAGATTGGGAAAAGATCTTTACCAATCCTATATCCGATAGAGGGCTAATATTCAATATATACAAAGAACTTATGAAACTAGACTCCAGACAAATAACCCTATTAAAAATGAGGTACATAGCTAAACAAAGAATTCTCAACTGAGGAAAAATGAATGGTCAAGAAGCATCTAAAGAAATGTTCAGCATCCTTAGTCATCAGGGAAATACAAATCAAAACAGCTCTGAGATTTTACCCTACACCAG
Organism: Arvicanthis niloticus; assembly: GCF_011762505.2. Taxonomy (NCBI): domain Eukaryota; kingdom Metazoa; phylum Chordata; class Mammalia; order Rodentia; family Muridae; genus Arvicanthis; species Arvicanthis niloticus. Next base: position 75,245,908 of record NC_047658.1, on the reverse strand, counting down.
TCAGAATGGCTAAGGTAAAAACTCAGGTGACAGCAGATGCTGGTGAGGATGTGGAAAAAGAGGAACACTCCTCCATTGTTGGTGGGATTGCAAGCTGGTACAACCACTCTGGAAATCAGTCTGGCAGTTCCTCAGAAAATTGGACATAGTATTACCTGAGGACCAGCTATACCACTCCTGGGCATATACCCAGAAGATGCTCCAATATATATATGCTCCAATATAACAGGGACACAGGCTCTACCATGTTCATAGCAGTATTATGTATAATAGCCAGAAGCTGGGAAGAACCCAGATGTCCTTCAACCAAAGAATGGATACAATAAATGTGGTATATTTACACAATGGGGAATTACTCAGCTATTAAAAACAATGAATTCATGAAATTCTTAGGCAAATGGATGGAACTAGAAAACATCATCCTGAGTGAGGTAACCCAATTTCAAAAGAACACACGTGATATGCGCTCACATATAAGTGGATATTAGCCCAAAAGCTTGCAATACCCAAGATACAATTTACAGACCACATGAAGCTCAAGAAGAAATGTGGGTGTTTTGGTCCTTCTTAGAAAGGGGAACAAATACTCATGGGAGCAAATACAGAGACAAAATGTGGTGCAGTGACTGAAAGAAAGACCATCCAAAGACTGCCCTATTTGGAGATCCATCCCATATTCAGTCATCATACCCAGACACTCTTGTGGATGCCAAGAAGTGCATGCTGACAGGAGCTTGATATAGCTGTCTCCTGAGAGGCTTTTCCAGAGCCTGACAAATACAGAGGTGGATACTTGCAGCCAACCATTGGACTGAGCACAGGGTCCCCAGTGGGGTCCCCATTGGTGTCCCCAATGGTGAAATTAGAGAAAGAACTGAAGGAGCTGAAGGGGTTTGTAACCCCATAGGAAGAACAATAGTATCAACCAACCAGACCCCCTAGAGGTCCCAGGGAGTAAACTATCAACCAAGGAGTACACATGGTGGGACCCATGGCTCCAGCTGCATATGTAGCAGAGGATGGCCTTGTTGAGCTTCAACAGGAGGAGAGGCTCTTGGTCCTGTGAAGGCTTGATGCCCCAGTGTAGGGGAATTGGAGGGCAGGAAGGAGGGACTGGGTGGGTGGATGTGGGAATGCCATCATAGAAGCAGGGTAGGGGGGATGGGATAGAGGGTTTCGAGGGGGAGCCAGGAAACGGGATAACATTTGAAATGTTATTAAAAAAATAAATAAAAATTTTTTAAAAATTAAAAAAAAGAAAATGTAAGAAATTATAAAATGAATGTGCTTTTAGTAAAGATTACATGGAGTGAGATAACCCAGACTTAGAAAGACAACTGTTGTTATGTTGTCTCTCAGTTGAGGTTCCAACTCCATATCTTTAGATGTGATTACATAACCTGCAGTAACTACAGAAACTCATAAAGTAAAAAAGGGACCATTTCGGGGGTGGGCGTAGAAGCAACAGAGAGCAAAATAGTAGCAGAGCACCAGTGATCTGAAGGGAAAGTTGAAAAACAGGTTGCTCTAATTAGTGAGGAGCAGGCCATTAATACAGAAAAATGTGGGTAAAGTAACAGGAGATGTGAAAAATTCTTAAGCAACCATACTATTACTATCTACCTAAAATGCCTATAATATATGTAAGTCAACGTATAAATAAATCTACATGTACTTTTTAAATAAAACATCCCCTCTTGACCGACAGTGCTCCAAAGTATCAAAGACCATCTAACAAAGATTCCAATGCCAGACATAAGAAGCCCTCTTTTGAGCTGTTGATCAGGATTGTTCAAGAGACTTCTAAAAATCATTGTAAGCTATTGTTATTGCCCTTGCTCCTTCCCCATAATCTCCTAGAGACAGAAGGTAAATCCCTGTTGCAAAAGACACCGTGTTCTTTGGACACAGGGCCCAGAAGCCTAGAATTAGATCTAACCTTAAAGCCTTCCCCTCAAAGACTAACATTCATGGTAGCAGAGGTGCCATTCAAGCGTCCAAAGCACAGAAACAACCAACAGTCATACGTAGTTATAATGTGAACGAACCACAACAGTAACCGGCATGATGCTATAACACAAGGGCTACAGTTGTGGCACACACACCTTAGCAGTAATCATCAGTTCTCTAATTGGACTGAAGGCCTGATCAACAAGAGGACCAACATGACTGTCTAAACATGACCTGAACAAGGCAGGTCACCAATAGACATGATAACATGGTAGAGGAAAACTCAGGGAGCCCCAGCTCTAATCTAAAAAACTACAGGCAATTAGGGAATGTTGAGAGTGAGAGAAATAGTCTCCCCAGGTTATCCAACTCCAAACTAGCCCTAAAAACATACATATCATAAGGAACATTATATGGATGGATCACACACACACACACACACACACACACACACACACACACACACAGAGAGAGAGAGAGAGAGAGAGAGAGAGAGAGAGAGAGAGAGAGAGAGAAAGAAACAGACAGACAGACAGACAGACAGACAGACAGAATAGACAGAGACAGAGATAGAACTACTGAAGAAAAAGATGCCATGAATTTGGAAGATATCAAGGTGGTAGTTATACATGAGGAGGGTTGCAAGGAGAAAAGGGAAGGAAGAAATAACATATTAGAATCTCTAAAAAATTAAAAAATTAACAATAAAAGCAAATGTTCCTTTTTCTTCTGAAAAATGAAATGTGTGTTTCCTCACACGCTAAAGATTCTACATGACTATCAAGTTTCCTGAGGTAATCAACAATGGCATCTCTGTCTGTTGTGGAGAGAACGTGAAGAAGAATCAGTATGGGTTAGGAAAATAGAATAAGGAAAATAAAAACTATGAGAGATGGAGAGGGACCTAAGACCACGAGAATCCTGATATATAGAGAAGAGGCAGGAGGAAGAGAACCCAGGGAGTGGTCTGCAAGTCTGGAAGCTGCCTCTGAAGAGAAATGCAATAAGTCATTATATCTCTGGTGCCCTAGTAACACTGCAATAAAAAGCTCTTTCCATGTGTCCTTTTGTTTTTCTTATATAACTCATTAAATATGATTGCTCTCAAACTCCTGACTCTTTTTCCTTCCCTGGTAATTATAGGCATATGTCACCATACCTGCCTCTAGAAGTCTTTATTTTGTTATTGGTTGATTTGTTCTTTGATAAGGTCATACATGTGTAACTTAAAGACTCTTACATAGACACACAGCTATGCACACAAGACTTCTCCATACACAGATTCTACCAGTAACATCTGTTTACAATCTGCTTTAAACATACACACACACACACACACACACACACACATACACATACACACACACACACACACACACACACACACACACACACACACACACACCACATCAGCATTCAATACACATGCACACAGAAGCACATAGTCTTTTATATAGCATCTGGATAGCAGCCAACTCTTTCATCATACCAGAGTAAGTACTGACCAAGGCTGAGCCATGCAGCAGCTCATCGGGCCTGTTGTATATGAGAAGAATATTTAAACATTAAGTTAAAATTTGATGTATCAGCACTAGAGTTGTTACCTCTTCTGCTCTAGGAGGACCATCTTGGTTGCAATTGGACTCTCTTCTTTATGGTGTCATTAGGGGATTGGAACCAGCAGTGTTGATTCATTCATAACTCGTACACAGAGAGCAATGCTTAAGAGAAACAAGCACATTTTTGATGAGCTCCCCAAACCAATATTCTTAGTGTCCTTGCAACTCCCACTGTATTTAGTACACCACCTATAAAGGGAGATGGTGGGATGATTAGAAACCTAAGGAAGCAATGAAAAGCTGAAGGCTGATAGCTGAGCAAGGAGAGAGCCAGGCAGAGCTGCCTTCCACACCAAAGGGAGAGCAATACTGTAAGGCATGGCCTCTGAGCCCTCAATGTCTTTGTGGTTCTTATGGGATGAACTTCATCCCTGAAGGGGAAAATTTGGATTCCGTTTTGGAGAAGAATGGAATAGTTTTTGTTTTTTGTTTTTTTTTTGACCTAGGAGCCTAATGAAAAATATGAATGAGTAGGAGGGCTAATAACATGGCCTATTTCTTCCACCCCAACTCCAGTCCATCCTATAGAATTATGCAGACTAGACCTATTGGCAGCTTCTCCTCTCTTACCTCAGTGCAGACATGGAGCAGAAACAGTGTTGGAGGCGTCATTCATGAAGGAATCTAGGACCTAGCACGAGGGAGAGACTTAAAGGACACCGCTGGCTTCTGGGAAAATTTTCTCAAAGCCCATACTGATCTTATGAGTTTTAGCTGTATTCTAATTATGTCCTTATATTTTCTATACTAAGTACAAGCTTCAAGTCTCCTAGGTCTTGCTTCTAGATATTTTCCTTTGAGGAACTATTTAAAGGTGGGGTTCTAAGGGTTGTGTAAACAGGAGGTTCCCTGGAGGGTTCAGAATCCTCAGTGTTACTATTGTTCTGTTCTTTATAGCAACACCCTGGGACACTATGTGTTGTAATTAAAATCACAGGCTAAAGTTGCCGAACCACACGTATCTGTCTTTCTTTCAAATCTTGTAGAAATTTTGCTCAAAATAGCATCAGAAGGTGACATGGTTTGGGTTTCACAGAACCATTTGACTTCTGATTTTGTTAATATAATAACTTAAGACGAGCATGCCTTGGCTCACCTGAGTTTTGGCTCTACAGTTGAGGACTGTAACTAGATTTCTAGGTTTGCACTTTCCATTCAGTTTTTGGAGTTTCGACACCTAAAGTACACAGAAGACCATGTAAAATAACAAGAATTTAATTGTCTTAACACTGCCCTAAAATTAAGATGACAATATGTTTTTCCAATGTGTAGGAATAATGTTTTGTGCACTGTGTAAGGTTATTCTTGTGTTATTCAAATGCTGATTTCTCTGCATTTTGTTTCAATTCAGACACAGCATTGTAATGCTCATGTCTAAAATCTCCTGTTTCAGGTTTGTATAAACTATTCTTCCTATTTATTCTCTGCCTTATTAATAGATGCTGATCACCCAATGGGTGGGCCGAAGGGAGAATGTGGCCAGGGGGAGGGAAAGAGAGGGAGGGAGAGTCAGGTCAGTCAGGAGGAGTAGAGGGTCTGAGAAGACACCATGAGAAAAAAAAAATCTGAAGCCCAAAGGGCCAGATCAATAATAATGTAAGAATCATGGGATCATAGCTGGGAGATAGCCAGGTTGTTTTAGAGGATTATTAAATCAATAATTGCCCAGATATTGAAGTACTGCTGGAAATAAATCTTGGTTTCCTCTCTGTGCTTATTGGGGACTTGCAAAGGAAAAGAAATGCACACCATGGATTAATTTGCTATTTGTACTTATATTAAAAGAATTCATGAGCTGAGCCATCTCTCCAGCTCAGGGGTTAAGAGCATTGACTGCTCTTCCAGAGGTCCTGAGTTCAAGTCCCAGCAACCATATGATGGCTCACAACCATCTGTAATGGGATCTGATGCCTTCTTCTGGTGTGTCTAAAGGGTGTACTCACATATGTGTGTGTATGTGCATATATATGCACATTTATATGTATACACACATACACACTTCATAAGATCAGACTGTAGACAAACATGTAGATCATTTTAGGAAAAAAAAGACTTCATTTTACACCAATGTGTTCTTTATTAAACTTTTATACTTCTATTGGACATAAAGACAAAGTTTTATACTCATAGGGATAATTTCTAGTAAGACAATTAAAATTACATTTGTGTGTGTGTGTGTGTGTGTGTATACACATGTGCCACAGCATGTGAAGCCAGAGGACAACTTGTGGGAATAGACTATGTTGCTCTCAGGAACTGAACTCAGGTTGTTAGGGTTGGTCGTGGTATCCTTAGCTGCTGAGCTATCCCACCAGCCCCAACTCAGACAATTTTTAGATGAGACTTTAGGTTCTTATTTAAAAATTTTTCTTTCTTATGTTTACTAGTTTTTGAGAATTTCATATAATGTATTTTGACCATATTTATTTTTCATTCTCCAAATCCTTGCAGACCCAACTCCTCTTCCCTACCCCCACATTTTTTGTGTCTTTAAAAAAAAATAAACTTATTGAGTCTCATATGTACTGCCAACATACTCTTGGAAAGTGTGGTTATTCACTGGATTCTATTAGACTTACCAGTTACTCTCATAAGATGTCATCATCATCATCACTGGATTCTATTAGACTTACCAGTTACTCTCATAAGATGTCATCATCATCATCATCGTCATCATCATCATCATTGTCATCATCATCATCATCAGCAGCAACAACAACAAAAGGAACACAACAACAACAAAACTGTCTTCCCAGCAGCTATCAATTGCCAGTAGTTCTGCAGTTTAAAATGTATTAAAGAGTTTCAACTTAACTACTTTTCATATTCTAATTGTGGATTCCTATTTTCCCACATAATTTTTGAGAGCAACTCTACTTATTTACTAAAATAAACAAACTGAGTTATATTTTATACTGTACTAAATGTATACACCAGTCTTGTTTTCTTCATACTGGGATGATGTTTTATGAGTTTTTTTATGTTTTCTATTTTTTGACTGGGTTGTTTGACTTATTGGTGGTTAGTTTCTTGAGTTCTTTATACATTTTGGATATTAGCCCTCTGTTGGTTGTGGGGTTAGTGAAGATTTTTTTTCCCCAATCTGTAGGTTGCCAATTTGTCTTATTGACTATGTCCTTTGTTTTTCAGAAGCTTTTCAGTTTCATGAGATTCCATTCATCTATTCTTGATGTTAGAGATGAGCCATTGGAGTTCTGTTTAGGAAATTTCCCTCTGTGCTAATGAGTTCAAGGCTCTTTCCCTACTTTCTCTTTTATTAGATTCAGTGTATCTGGTTTTATATTGTGGTCTTGATCCACTTGAGCTTTGTTCATGGTGACAAATATGGGTCTATTTTCATTTTTTTTTTTTTTTACATACACAAAACCAGTTAGACCAGCACCATCTATTGAAGATGCTTTCATTTTTCCATTGTATATTCTTGGATAGGGGTTTGTCTATCTTGTTGATTCGCTCAAAGAACAAGCTTTTGTTTTTGTTAATTCTTTGTATTGTTCTCTTTGTTTCTGTTTGGTTGATCTCTTCCCCGAGCTTGACTATTTCCTGCCTTCTACTCCTCTTGGGTGAGTTTGCTTCTTTTTTGTTCTAGAGCTCTCAGGTGTGCTGTTAAGTTGTTAGTGTTAATATCTCCAGCTTCTTTACCAGGGCATTTAGTGATATGAAATTTCTTCTTAGTACTGCTTCTATTGTGTCCCATAAGTTTGGCTTTGATGTTTCAAGATTTTCATTAAATTCTAAAAAGTCTTTAATTTCGTTCTTTATTTCTTCCCTGACCAAGTTATCATTGAGTAGAGAGTTGTTCAGTTTCCATATGTATGTGGGGTTTCTGTTCTTTTTGCTGTTATTGAAGACCAGCCTTAGGCCATGGTGATCTGATAGGATGCATGGGATTATTTCAATCTTCTTGTATCGGTTGAGGCTTGTTTTGTGACTAATTATATGGTCGATTTTGGAGAAGGAACCATGAAATGCTGAGAAGAAGCTGTATTCTTTTGTTTTAGGGTGAAATGTTCTGTAGATATCTGTTAAATCCATTTGGTTCATAACCTCTATTAGTTTCACTGTGTCTCTGTTTAGTTTCTGTTTCAATGTCCTGTCCACTGGTGAGAGTGGGGTGTTGAAATCTTCAATATTGTATGTGGTTCAATGTGTGTTTTGAGCTTTAGTAAAGTTACTTTTATGAATGTGGGTACTTTTGCATTTGGGGCATAGATGTTCAGAATTTAGATTTTCTCTTGGTGGGTTTTCCCCTTGATGAATTTTTTCCTCATTACGCTTGATAACTTTTGGTTGAAAGTCTATTTTATTGGATATTAGGATGGCAACTCCAGCTTGTTTCCTTGAGCCATTTGCTTGGAAGACCATTTTCTATCCTTTTACTCTGAGATAGTTTCTGTCTTTGTTATTGAGGTGTGTTTCTTGTATGCAGCAAATGTTGGATCTTGTTTGTGTATTCCAGTCTGTTTGCTTATGTCTTTTTATAGGTGAGTTGAATCCATTAATATTAAGAGATATTAAAGAGACATGACTATTGGTTCCTGATATGTTTGATTTTGTAGGTGGCTTCATGTGCTTGTGGTTCTCTTTTTTCAATTTTGTTGTGAGATATTTAATATCTTGTGGGTTTTTTTTTGGGGGTGCAGTTACCTTCCTTGTGTTGCAGTTTTCCCTCTAGTATCCTCTGTAGGGCTGGATTGGTAGATAGATATTGTTTGAATTTGGTTTTGTCCTGGAATATTTTGTTTTCTCCATCTATGTTGACTGAGAGTTTTTTTACTGGGTATAGTAGCTGGGCTGGCATTTGTGTTCTCATAGAGTCTGCATGACCCCTGACCAGTCAGTTCTGACTTTTATAGTCTCTGTTGAGATGTCTGGTGTTAATTCTGATAGGTCTACCTTTTTGTGTTACTTAGCTCTTTTTCCTTGCAGCTTTTAATATTCTTTCTTTGTTCTGTGCATTTAGTGTTTTGATTATTATGTAACAAGAGGATTTTCTTTTCTTGTTTCATTCATTTGGTGTTCTATAGGCTTCTTGTACCTTTGTGGACATCTCTTTCTTTAGGTTGGTGAAATTTTCTTCTATGATTTTGTTGAAGACATTTTCAGGTCCTTTGATCTGGGAATCTTTGCTCTCCTCCATTCCAATTATTCTTAGATTTGATCTTTTCATTGTGTCCTGTATTTCCTGGATGCTTTGTGTTAGGAGTCTTTTATGCTTTGAATTTTCTTTGACAGTTGTGTCAATCTCTTCTACTGTATCTTCTATACCCAAGATTTTCTCTTCTATCTCTTGTATTCTGTTGGTGATACGTCTGTAATTCCTGGCCTCTTTCCTAGGCTTTCCATTTTCAGGTTTACCTCCATTTGTGTTTTCTTTATTGTTTTTAATTCCCCTTTTAGGTCTTGGATTACTTTGATCAATTCCTTCACCTGTTTACCTGTGTTTTCCTGTATTTCTTTCAGTGAGTTATTGATATCCTCCTTAAAGGACTCTATTATCTTCATGAGATAGGATTTTAGAACAGATCCTGATTTTCAGGCATGTTGATGTATTTAGGGCTTGCTGTGGTGTGAGAACTGGCTTCTGTTGCTCATTGTCTTGCACTTGCCTTTCACCATCTGGATATCCCTGGTGTTTGTTGGTCTGGGTGACTTTGTCTGGAGTCTGCCTTTTTTGTCCTTGGGTTGCTTTAGGTTTCCTGATAGGCCTGTGGCCCTGGCTGTTGCAGACCACCTGTGGGGTTTTCCAACTGGGGGGCTCTTCAGTGGGACATAGAAGCTGCTGATCTGTTGCCCGGGCTGCAGCAACAGATCTCCTGGGAGGCCTTCAGACTGTTGGGTCTTCAGTGGCACAGTTAAGCTGTTGTCCTGTGTGGTCAACTGGAGGGGGTAGTGCTATGAACTGTGGTTTCTGTTTCCCTGTGTGCAGCAGAACTCCAGGGAGGCTTTTAGTCTGACAGGTCACTTGCCCTGCATGCCTTCAAGCTATGGTGTCAATTGCTCTGAGTGCAGTGGATCCTCTAGGATGATGGCTCAGGATATGGAGTCTTCACAGGAGCAGACCAGCTGGAAGTCTGCCCCAGCAGAAAGGACCCGCGCAGAAGGGGAATGCTATTCAGGAGGGCAGGGCTTTGGTAGGTGATGAGCCCAGAGTTCACCAGGCTCCCAGCAGCAGTTCTGGGACTTCTGGTTGGGTGAGGGGTGGTTCTTACCAAGTACTCTAAGTGTAGTGGATCCTCTAGGATGGGTCAGAATATGGAGTCTGCATGGAAGCAGACCAGCTAGGAGTCTGCCCCAGCAGAAAAGCAAGCAATGGTTTTTAATGAGAGTAAATTAGATACAATCTCAGAAAAAGGAGTTGAAGAAATGATTATATAAGTTGTGTTAGTTTTTATTGCTGTGACAAAACTTCATGACCAAAAGTGACTTATGGAATAAAGAGTTTATGTTGACTTATGGTTTTAGACTGAGACTCCACAAGGTCTGGATACATGGAAAAGGGCAACCCAAGCAGAAAGCTGAGCGACCTCAGCTTCAGCCACATACAGAAGGTAGACCTGAAGTAAAACAAGGTTATCAACTCTTAAAATTCTATTTCCTCCAACAAGGTTCCACCTTCTAATGATTCCACAGCTTCCTCAAACAATACCATGGGGACGAAGTGTTCAAATTTATGTGATATGGAGGACATTTCTCATTCAAATGACCACATGAATGTTCAAAGAAATAAAAGAGGACACAAAACTTCCGGAGTGAATTCTAAGAAAATAAAATGTAATAAAGTCAGTACATAATATGGAAGTTAGATTTGAAAGTAGGTAGGAATCCTGCAGAAAGAGATATAGATAGATAGATAGATAGATAGATAGATAGATAGATAGACAGATAGATGATAGATAAATAGAGATTAAGATTAGATTTATTTTGATGGTTCTAATAAACTTGAGATTCAAGAGGCTCTAGGGAATATGACTCAAGCCCCATTATTGGGTTTCTCTGAAACTTTTATTCTAAGATATCTCAGAACTCAAAGCAAGAGCAGAGAAGCAATGATACTTGTACTCATCACTTTCTGCTCAGGGGCAGAAAGTCTCAGCCAAATGAGGGTTGTCTGAAAAATGAATGTTATAAATTAGGGAAAAAAATACAACTTGCCTGTGGCACTCCTTGGGCAGAATTTGCATAGCAGGAGGAAAGGGTATAGCATATACAGGCCACAAAAGTCAAGTAAAGAGCTCTGAGGAAATCATCAACCAAAGAGATCATAAGAAAACAGATTCCGAGTGTTCAAAGACAAGATAGAGGAATTGGAAAATTCAGAACCTGGAAAACAAAGTAAATATGTATAAACAATACATCTGAGATCTATGGGAGGTAAGAAAATAACAACTCTACTAATCATGGATATAGAAGAATAAGGAGGAGGAGGGGGAGAATTTCAAGCTTAGGACATAGAAAATATTTTCAATAAAATCATAGCAGAGAACTCCCCAGATATAGGGTAAGAGATACTCATCCAGATACAGGAGGCATTTATATCACCAAGCAGACCGGACAAGAAAAGACATTCCTAATTATATTATAGGTAAGTGACCAAATATATAGAATAAATATATCAAAAGCTGCAGTAATTGAAGGAGAATGAAAAACTCTCCTTGTGCAAAGCTCAAATCCAAGTGGATAAAAGACCTTAACTTAAAACCAGATACACTGAAACTAATAGAAGAGAAGGTGGGGAAGACCCTCGAATACCTAGGCACAGGGGAAAAGTTCCTGAACAGAACACCAATGGTTTATGCTATAAGATCAAGAATTGACAAATGGGACCTCATCAAATTGCAAAGCTTCTGTAAGGCAAAAGACATTGTCAAGACAAATCAGCAACCAACAGATTGGGAAAAGATCCTAACCAATCCTACATCCGATAGAGGGCTAATATCCAAGATATACAAAGAACTCAAGAAATTATACTCCAGACAACTATATAACCCTATTAAAAATGGGGTACAGAGCTAAACAAAGAATTCTCAACAGAGGAAACTCAAATGGCTGAGAAGCACCTTAAGAAATGCTCTACATCCTTAGTCATCAGGGAAATGCAAATCAAAACAACCCTGAGATTCCACCTCACACCAATCAGAATGGCTAAGATCAAAAACTCAGGTGACAGCAGATGCTGGTGAGGATGTGGAAAAAGAGGAACACTCCTCCATTGTTGGTGGGATTGCAAGCTGGTACAACCACTCTGGAAATCAGTCTGGCGGTTCCTCAGAAAACTGGACATAGCATTACCTGAGGATCCAGCTATAGCACTCCTGGGCATATACCCAGAAGATGCTCCAACATATAATAAGGACACATGCTCCACTATGTTCATAGCAGCCTTATTTATAATAGCCAGAAGCTGGAAAGAACCAAGATGTCCCTCAACAGAGGAATGGATACAAAAAATGTGATACATCCTACACAATGGAGTATTACTCAGCTATTAAAAATAATGAATTCGTGAAATTTTTAGGTAAATGGATCTAGAAATTATCATCTTGAGTGAGTTAACCCAATCCCAAAAGAACACACAGGGTATTTACTCACTGTTAAGCGGATGTTAGCCCAAAAGCTTGGATTAGCGAAGACTCAACCCACAGACCACATGAAGCTCATGAAGAAGGAAGACCAAGAGGGGATGCCTCAGTTCTACTTAGTACAAGTAACAAAAATGCTCAAGGGAGCAAATAGGGAAACAAAACATGGGACAGAAACTGAAGGAGGGGCCATCAGGAGACCAATCCACCTGGGTATTCACCCCATGTACAGCCACCTAAGCTAAACATTGTTGTGGATGGCTGAAAGTGCATAATGTGAGGAACATGATATAGCTGTCTCCTTAGAGGTCTGCCAAAGACTAACACACTCAGAGGACGATGCTCACAGTTAACCACTGATATGATCAGGAGTTTCCCAATGGAGAACTTAGTGAGAGGACTGAAGGAGCAGAAAGGGTTAGTGACCCCAGGTGGAAAGCAACAATACCAAACAACCAGAGCCCCCCAGGATCTAAACCACCAGCCTGGGAACACATAGGGAGGGACCCAACACTTCAGCGGTATATGTAGGGGAGAATGGCCTTGTCGGGCATAGGTGGGAGAGGAATTTCTTGGTCCCATAAAAAAATAAACACAGAGTGGGGGGGAATGTGAGGGTGGGGAGGGGATAGTTGGGGGGGGTAGGTGCGGTCACTGCCTCATAGAAGCATGAGGAGGGCGATGGGATAGGAAGTTTCTGGGTGGTGGGAGGAAGTGGGGTAAGGGGATAAAATCTGAAATGTAAATATTACAACCAATTTTAAAAAGGGGAAAAAAAAGAAAAGTTGTTAGAACCAACATCTTTTAAAAAATGTTAGCCCCCTAGGGGGGAAAATTTTTTTTCTTGATACTAAAACTTGTTCTGAGAATTGTATATTGCAGAATACACAGCCTTGGTGTATCTACTCATCAAGCATACTGAGCAGACCTGCCCAAACCTCTGATGTCCTGGAATTCCATCTGGATTCAGTGAAGACACAGCATCAGAGGCTTATCAACTTACTCTTCCCCCCACCCCTCTTCTAATATCTCAACACCCTTAATCAGCTTGAAGAAGTTAAAGAAGAGTCAGCGCCCCTATTCCCTGAGCTTGGGAACTAATGTGGTTAATAATGGTCTGTTTTTCTAGGGAAAAGTAGTGGTTTTGTTGGAACAGGAAGGATTAGCTAGGACTTATTGCATAGCCATAACCTATTGGTAGAAATCTGTATAATTATTATCAAGATGAGGTTATAATTTCATAAATGGTACAAAATTTACTTTGATTTCAAATTTAAGGTTTTCATTGGTATGAGCCTCTTATTAATATAAAAGTGAAATGAATATTGATACTCTCAAGGGCATTGTGCCTGTATAACACATTTAGGAATACAAGGCCTAGACCCAGTCCTTCTTTAACTTTTTTTAACTGATTTGGGACGGTTAACCTATGAGTTAAGGGACTATAGCAAATTCATGGCTTTGAGTTTATTGTTAGGAGGTTTCCCATATTTTATTTAGAAATAGCTGAGAGGAGTGAACAGACAACAGTCCAGGTTACCTTACATGGATAGTTGGTTTTCAAAACATCAGAAGTCCATAGAATTGACGCTACAAATATTTATATATTAACGTCCATTCTGATTAGAGACCTGTCTGCTCCTGATAGCTTCCTGTCGTGGATTCTAAGAAGAAATTGAACATCCTTGGAGTTACTCCAGTTGTGTGGTGACAGCCACTAGGCAAGAATTGCCTCTTTCCATCTACAGACAAATTACTGTCCAGAAAAGGACACACATGCAGAATAGTCGACTGATTATATCTGCCTAGACAGAGTAATCAGCCCTTAATAATTCTGTATCACTAAGGTCTGTCGGATGACTCTGGGCCAGAAGGCTGAAGATTTGATGCTCCAACGTTCGGTAGTATAGGGGCTTTTCAGGTGTTCAGTGGTCTCTATAAATTGGCTAAGTTTTAGAAGCTATGTTTAGTGCTTCCCATAACTTCAGTTAACTCAATCATTCTGGATTTCTGATGGGGTTGAAGACCTATAGTCTCATAGCCAATCCTGGCTATTTACTTTGAGAGAACAGATCTGAGTAGATGGTTTTCAGCTGACATTCATTCTAAAGCCAAAAAAAAAAAAAAAAAAAAAAAAAAAAAAAGCCAGGATCAAAAGTAAGTGTTTTAGTTAGAAGAGATGGCACAGGTTCTGGTTAGTCAACAAAATGATGGAGTGGGTATTAGGACTATCGTGTACCTCACTGGTACAATTAGGAATAAGTATGCTCTAATTGTATTTTGAGAGAAAAGTTCTACTTTAACAGGAAGAGTGATATGTAGGAGGAGCTAAGTGGGAAGGAGTACTGAGAGGAAGAGATGGAACAAGGAGAGAAGATGAAGAAGAGGAGAAGCTAGGTGATGAGAGAGAGAAAGAGAGAGGGGTCATGGAGGCAGATGTTCACATGTCTCCACCAGTCAAAGATAGTTTTTATATCTAGGTTGGGTATTGGGTTATGCTTCTGATTGAGCATTACCAAACTTATAAATCGTTTGATTAACATTTAAAAAAAATTGTATAAAAGCAAAAAGGAAAGGGAGGGCATGGGACAGGGGTGTTCTAGGGAGGGGAAATGTGGAAAGGGGATGGCATCTTAAATGTAAATAAAATATAAAATAAAATTTTAAAAAATGTAAAAAAAGAGAAAAATCTGAGGTAAAGTGATAGAAGTCTTAAGAGGGAAATTTATAAGTAAAAACAATTATACTAAAATAACCAGATACATCTCAAATAAATGACCTACTTATATACCCTAGATACTTGGAAGATCAATACAAGTCAAACAAACGTCAGTAGACAGAAATAATTACAATCAGGGTGAGAGAACAGATCTTGGGTTCAGAGAACCTGATCTAGGGTTGAACTCTTTAGCACCAGGTCCCAGGTTACTCTCCAACAAATTTATACCTCCAGGTTACAAGCCTGCCCCTGGCATTTCACTTCCTAACAACTACCAAGCAGGAGGAAAGCAGAAGTTAAGTTTATGGCTTGGCTCCCAGCACCAGACAATTATCTTAAAGGGGAATATAATTCCATATTAGCTCCTCAATCAGATGTGTGACAGGCTATGATCCCCCACCCCAATTGCTTGCCATTTCCTATAAAACCTTGCCCCACTAAGAGGTTGGGGCTTCACTGTCCTGTCCTGCTGCATTGGAGATGGTGGTGTGGCCCAAGCTAGCTTGAATATAGAGACCCTAGTGCAATCAGAGTTGACTCCTGGGTGGTCTGTTAGGGTTTGTGAACACTTAATAGGCACAACAAGAGCTGAAGTAAAATTATTAAGGAGCGAAAATTAAAAAAAAATACAAATATCCAATAAGCAAAGAGTTTATCCTCTGCAAAGATAAAGAGGATTATCAAACCTTAGCTAAACTAATCACAAGACAGTAAGAAATGACCCAAATTAAGAGAGGTGCAAATCGAGACATTGTAGCAAACGTGAATGGAGTTGAGAAAATCATTAGGATATATATAAGAGCGTATATTCAACTAAGTTGCAATATCCCAAAGAAATGGATGAATTTCTAGATGCAAATGACCTAAAAAATTAAACCAAGGTATGATAGTTTAAATAGCTCTATAGTAAGCAGTGAGATGGAAGCAGCAGCAGCAATAATAATAATAATAATAATAATAATAATAATAATAATAATAATAATAGTAAATAATTCTAGCTAAAAGTTGTCCAGGCCTAGATGGATTTACTGCTGAAGTCTAACCTTAAAGAATTAACACCAATACTTTTCAAACTAACTTACAGTAGGAAGGATGGGGGCTTCTGCTAAATTTTCTTTAGAAAGCCAGTATTATCTACACCACAACCAGAAAATGGCACTGCCAAAAAGGAAAAGTATAGACTAATCTCCTTGGTGAACACAGATGCAAAACTTCTCAACAAAATATTTACAAAGCAAATTCAAGAACACATCAAAAAGATCACTGTTTATAATCGACTTGGCTTCATTCCAGACATGCAGGGATAGTTAAACATATGCAATCCATAGATATGGATAGATATGATATATATCACATTAGATAAATGGATTCAAGAACAAAAATTACCCATCCATCTCCATAGCTGCAAAAAAGCTTTTGACAAAATATAATATCCCTTCATGATAAAAAACCAGAGGGGACTAGACTGGAAGGAATGTGTCTCAGGCCTTAGTTTGTATTTTCTTTACTCACACCAACCATAATTTCAAATGTTATATTTAATTGTTCTTTGTCATTGTTTTGTGTTAGATTTTCAGTTCCCCATCTGGACAACTTTTTGCAAATTTTTGCAAAAAGTTTTTTTTTTTTTTTTTGCAAATGCATAGCAAATTTCCAGAGTAATGTCAAATGTGGTATCATTGAGTTCAGGCATTAATCTCTCAGCCCTGATTTTAATTATTATGCTCTTATCACATGCAGACATTATGCTAGTCATGCCCATCTAGGGATATCTAGGACACACTGTCATCATCCTTTGCAGGTAAATCTTTTCAAACTAATACAGGGAACATATGGTAGAGTATGCAGTGTTTCTCCAAAGAAGCCATGTAGGACCCAGTGATACGATAAGACCTGTTAACAAGATGGGAGTCATAACTGTGTGTTATCTTTCCATCCTCTTCACAGCCATTTGAGAGACTTTTGAGAGGAAACACAGCCCAGGATCCATTCACACTAATGAGAAGGAATTCTCTTGAGTACTCTAAACTGCCCCAGAGACAGTTTTGTAACACCTCCACTCCCTACTCCATTCACTGCATTTAAAAGGAACTATTGTAATACAGTATATTATGAAGACAATAATAAGACTTTACATACAGCAGGAGGGTGTGAGATAAGTGAGGATTCCTCCCTGCGTTGGGTTGGTCCTTGATGATAAGATGCTTATTCCCTGCTTGGTCAGTGCTATAGGCAATACCATTCTAGAGCTTTCTCTATCAAGAGTGAAATGCATTCAATAGTTCTGAAATGTTAATTTAATCTTCATTTTTTTTCCTCTAAAAGATAAAATTTGGCAAGATTGGTAAAGAGAAGGCATGAGGTGAACTAATGAAATAGGTCAGAGTGAGAGTAGATTTTTTTTTTTAAATCTAGATTTGATTTTTACAATTTACTTATCTTCTGGCACAGATCTAGCCAAGTTTTTTTTTCTACAGTAGCTCTCTATCCTATCAAATAATGATTACAGTGTTAAGTTCTCAGTGAAGAAGAATATTGTTTTTCATGTTATGGAGTTGTAAGCATACCTTTCATGGAATCAGGTTTGGTTCTCTCTCTCTCTCTCTCTCTCTCTCTCTCTCTCTCTCTCTCTCTGTGTGTGTGTGTGTGTGTGTGTGTGTGTGTGTGTAGTTTTCACTAGAGGGGTGTTTATTTGTAAAGGAATGGACATTTAACCAAAAAACTCTATAGAAAAAGCTAAATGAAATGTTAGAAAGCTTAGCAGAGACAGTGCTATTTATCAGAAACGTTCTGACTCTAAGGCAACATTTTCACCTTCACATTTGTGTGGGATTGTTTTTATGACAATAATGGAGGTTTGAGTACACCTTGTAATGCCATTGCAGAGTCATAGTCACATAGTCACATTAGTGTCACAGTCATCCCTGTCTCTTAATTTTTTATTTTGGCTCAGGTCAAACCAGTTTAAGAACTTTGTATATACTTATTGTATTACAGTTAATCATATCTGCTGTGAATAAAGGTGATTTTGATGTTATCTCTGTACTTGATCAGCTATAGGCACACAGAAAGATAAATGTTTTAAAATATAATTTGTTCAGACCTACTGTGGGGCCAATTAGATACTGATACAGGCATATTTGTGCATCTGAGAGTAGGTGTTTGTGAATGGGTATATATGTGTGTATATGTCTGTTGTGATTGGGGATTCAGAATGGAGGGTAGTGTGGGGAAAATCCTAGGAGTAAATAGCTGTGGATAAATGTGATATGGTCATAAGGTGGGCTTCTGTTATTTGACACATATAAGAGTAACAATGGTTACTCTTCATTGTCAATTTGGCTGGTTTTAAAAATCACCATAGAAACATACCTCTATGTGCATCTGTGAAGGGTATTTCCAAAAAAGGTTTAACTGAAGAGAGAAGGTCTATGCTGAATGTGGGCAGTGTTATTTGTAGATTGAATCCTCAAACTGTGAGCCCAAAACAGACCCTTTCTTCTGTAAGTTGTGTTTGGCAGTTGTCACAGTGACAAATAAGGTTAGCTAAACACTGTGCAGCCCTGTCTGTATTTAATGTATGTGAGTTCATTGTAGCTGTCTTCAGATACACCAGAAGAGGGCATCAGATCCCGTTACAGACAGTTGTGATCCATTGTTGGGAATTGAACTCAGGACCTCTAGAAGAACAATCAGGGCTCTTAACCACTAAGCCATCTCTCCAGCCCCTCAACTTTATTCTTAAAGCCTCTTATGAGTTGAAACATTATAGCTCTTAGACTCACAGCTCCATCCAGATGCTAATAATCTGTTAGTAGGTTATGCAGGATGTGTTTTTGTCTTTTTCATGTTTTAGAAGGAAATGAATACAGCAGTCCTCAGCTTAGATGTGTTCTTCAATCTGGATATGAAATACTGTATCTCCATTTTATTTCCCTCTAACAAAATTTGGCATCTTCTGAACACTCAAACTGGCATTAAAATACTAACTTTTCTAGCAGTAAAAGTCAGAAATATTTTTATATTACATTGCAATTGTTAAAGATATTTCTAAGTATTTAAAGCCATAATTTCTTTAAAATAAATTTGTTCTAGATCCACCATTATATATAACAATTAATTTACTCATAAAGACACAAAATATTTGTTATCATGCTAATAAAACCCATATGTTGTTTGCATATATTTTCTAAAATTATCCAGCTAACTATTTTAATATAACTAGTTTCCTTAATAGCTTCATCTACTTTGTTATGTACAAAGTACATATACAAAATAAATATATATTTATATTGGTGCATTTTAGAATACTATTTTGAGTCTTCTTTGCTAGATAGATAAAAGAAAGATAGCTCAACACCTTCATAGGAAGTTAAACTTTATGCTTTAAATTTCTTTATTTTTCGGAGAATACTATATTATTATTATTAAAAAGCACAATTATTATTAAAAAATTATTCAATTTTCCTAAAGGTATTTGCAAATCTTCTAACAACTGTTTAGTATATGATCAAAATATTTTGATTTACTTAATTCATAATTGTGGACTAAACAATGTGCTATTTCATATCTTCTAAAGGACACAGTAAAGATGACATCAATTTCAAAAAAGGCTTTATAATCTTTGGAAGAGATAGCTGATAGATAATGGGAGGAAGAGAAAGGCGATGACTGGCTCAGTGCAGAGAGTCCGTACTGTTTGAGGGTACCCGGAAACCAGCTGAGCTGATGGCTGAAGTAGAAGTTTAGTTGTGATGGTACTGTGCCCACTGTTTTTGAAGTTCTACAGCTGATGCCGAGAGAGCTACAGCTGGTGCTGTGGACAAGAATGCCAAAGGCTATCAATCAGACTTATCTTTTGAGGTGCTGTTCTCCTTCAAGACAGGTTATTTTTCTCTTATTTAAGAAATAGGCTTGATAAGGCACATTGGCTCTTTCTAAAACCTTAATTAAACCTTTGTGATTGTCCTTCCAGGGAAGAGAAAACTTGCCAAAAATATCTTTTAAAAATTCAACACAATCATAAGATGGATGGAATGTGATAAGAGCAGCATAAGCCACGAAGAGTCCACTGATAATACACCGGGACCTCACATTATAGCTTTACAGATTAATGCAAAAGCCACAAGGAGTCCACTGATAATACACTGGGACCTCACATTATAGCTTTATAGATTAATGCAATCTGATTCATCATTGTGTTATTAGAAGTCTGATGTCCAGAATAAAAAAGATGATCATTTTCATCTACACCTACAACAATGTTCTATCTCGTAAAGCACTGGTGTCTAAGCACTGGAAATGCTCCAAGTCTCATAGCATGATAATCTTCTGAAGAACCAATAAAGGCAAGTTTTGAAATGTTTCCCAGTGATTGGGGCTGTCTTTAAACTCTCCAAACTCTGAATAAAATAATTTTGTATTACACACACCCGTGTTCGTAGTGACTTCCTGCAGAAAAAGCAGATGAACTATGAGACAGGCAAATCAGACACAGGTGACTGAATTTCTCCTTCTGGGACTCTCTGATGACCCCCACACCCAGAAACTGCTATTCATCTTATTCCTGGGCATCTATCTGGTCACTGTATTTGGAAACCTACTTCTCATGTTTCTTGTTCAGGCTGACTCTCGGCTTCACACACCCATGTATTTTTTTCTGTGTAACTTGTCTCTAGCTGACCTGTGTTTTTCTACCAACATTGTTCCACAGGCCCTCATCCATCTCCTTTCAAAGAAAAAGACCATTTCATTCAGACGCTGTGCAGCTCAGCTTCTGCTCTTTCTCATTTTTGGTTGTACACAATGTGCCCTTTTGGCTGTGATGTCCTACGATCGATATGTGGCTATCTGCAATCCTTTGCATTACTCTAGCATCATGACATGGAGGGTGTGTATCCAGCTGGCTACAGTGTCATGGACTAGTGGCATTTTAGTGTCTGTGGTGGACACTAGTTTCACACTAAGACTTCCCTATCGAGGCAGCAACAGTATTGCTCACTTCTTTTGTGAGGCCCCTGCACTTTTGACTCTGGCATCTACAGACACTCAAATTTCAGAGATGGCCATTTTCCTAATGGGGGTTGTGATTCTCCTCATACCCGTCTCTCTAATTCTGGTGTCCTATGGGCATATCATAGTGACTGTTGTCAAGATGAAATCAGCTGCAGGGAGGTTCAAGGCATTTTCTACCTGTGGTTCCCACCTCATAGTTGTCATCCTTTTTTATGGGTCAGCGATTATCACCTACATGACCCCAAAGTCTTCCAAAGAACAGGAGAAACTGGTGTCTGTTTTCTATGCAATGGTGACACCCATGCTTAATCCCCTCATCTACAGCCTGAGGAACAAAGATGTAAAGGGAGCTCTGTGGAAAGTAGCCATGAAGAACTTCTCAAGCAGGCTTAGAATCACTCACTGACTCAGGTTCTCTTGACTTCCTACAGTTAACACATGCTAGGTAGTCTTCTGTCTGAATGCAAGCTATGGTAAGATGCTTATCATTGGACTTTGTCACTGACATACTTTAACCTTTATCCCATACTTCCTCTCTCTTGAAGAAGGGTTATAATATATGAAGTAATAGGAGGGAAGATACTTCCTTCCAATTTATTCTTTGGCAGTGAAGAGATTCTGAGCTTCTGCTTTCATTTGTTGTGAATATACAATGTTCCCTCCTGTCAGTGATGCTGTATGATTGGTATGTGGCAATATTTAACCCTCTGCATTACCCAAACATCATAACCCAGAGGCCTTTTTAAAGGAGGTCTTTTTAAAGACCTTTCTAAGGTCTTAGAACCTTCTGAGACAAAAATATTTCTTTTTAACTATGGTATATGTTGTTGTCTATTTCAGATCCTACTATGTTTTCTTTTGTTATTTATGAATTTCATTATCAAATAAAATTTGACAATATTATATAATACCTCATGGTGATATAAGTACTATTTGTGTTTGCATGCATGTGTCTGAGGTGGGTAGTGAAGAGGACCAGAACAATGAGGAAGAGTAAATGAGGCTCTCTGGACAGTTCACACTCTTTTTAGACTCATGAAGATCATACTCATCAAGATAAGCTACCCTGCTCCTAAATATGAATACACAGTTTTGAAACCAGTAAGAAATAATTACATATATAAGGGTTGTAATTAACTCCATGCCTGATGGACTAAAAAGAAGGAACTAGGAACCAGGAATGGGTAGCTGTATGCAAAGACTACCAGGCAAGAGCTGTGGACTAAGCCCCCCACCTCTGTGTGTGTGTGTGTGTGTGTGTGTGTGTGTGTGTGTGTGATGAGAAAATAATTAAAGGTAATTCTTCACCTACTTTCTGCTCCTCTGGTAGAACCTGGCAACCTAAGGAGCCTATATACACAACCCATAAACCCAGCAGACACTCTGAGTCAAAAAGCAAGGTGAGCAGGTAGAGGATGCATTTGAAAGGGCTAAGAGAAAAAGCTGACCCTTTCACACTCACCATGCATTTGTTCATGGTCCAGTGATTAATTCATGTTTATAATATGGAGAACAACAAATCTCACCAATGGCTTTATCATAGTGACACCAATACAGAACACATCTGCTTGATACCTAAAAGAATAGCATTGGTCAGAGTTACTTACTCAGGGGAATGAGGAGGAAAAAGTATTTCAAAAGACCAAATTAATTAGAAAATACATACACCTATATTCCTGAGTCTAGTCATGAAACTTAAATTGGTAATTGTAGCCAGGCGATGGTGGCGCATGCCTTTAATCCCAGCACTTGGGAGGCAGAGGCAGGTGGATTTCTGAGTTCGAGGCCAGCCTGGTCTACAGAGTGAGTTCCAGGATAGCCAGGACTACACAGAGAAACCCTGTCTCGAAAAAACAAAAAAAACAAAAAATTGGTAATTGTAATGTTTCTTTTACTACTCCTGTGGGGATTGTTTCTGCTTTAGCCTCTACTTGTGTAAATTTGGCAGTGGTGGCCTAAAATTTCTTTCTTGAACATAAATCCACAGATTCCATTTTGTTGATTTTTAAAATATCTTTTTGGTTAGTGTCAATATTTAAGGAAGCATTAATGCCCATGAAGCTTCTTGATTTCATATCCAGTCTTCTCTGCCTCCAGTATATTTCAGAAGCCATTTTTATTCTTGAAAATAGAAACAATCAATAAGGCAGCAATGTAATTTTACTTCAGTCTAATATGATTCTCTCCATTTTTTTCTTAAATATAGGCACTTAGTGCTATGGACTTACCCTTTAGAACTGCTTCATTGTGTCCTATAAGTTTGAGTATGTTGTATATTTATTTTCATTAAATTCTAGAAAGTCTTTAATTTTTTTCTTAATTTCCGTTTTGACCCATCTTTTTTTTTTCATTCAACAGTGAGTTGTTTAGTTTCCATGAATTTTTAAGCTGTTATTTCTAATATCCAGCTTTAATCCATGGTGGTCAGATAAGATGTAACCTTTTGGAGAAAGTTCCATGAGGTGCTGAGAGGAAGGTATACTCTTTTGTGTTTGGGTAAAATGTTCTGAAATATCTGTTAGGTCCATTTGGTTTATAATGTCAGTTAGCATTTTTTTTGTTTAGTTTTTGCCTGGATGAACCTGTCTATTGGCAAGAGTGGGGTACTGAACTCTCTCACTATGAGTATGTGAGGGTTAAAATGTGATTTAAACTATAGTAGTGTTTCTTTTATAAACTTGTTTGCCTTTTTTCTTTTACAAACTTGAATGTTTGTATTTGGTGACTAAATATTAAAAATTGCAATGTCCTCTCAGTGAAAATTTTGTGAGTACATAACATCCTTCCATACTTTTATGATTACTTTTTGACTTGAAGTCTATTTTGTCAGTTATTAAAATGGCTACACTAGCTTGCATCTTAGGTGCATTTGCTTGGAATATGTTTTTTTCCATCCTATTACTCTAAGGTAAATCTATTCTCTGATGTTTAGGAGTGTTTCTTGGATGAAGCAAAAAGATGAACCGTGTTTTTTAATCCAGTCTGTTAGACTGTGTCTTTTTATTGGGGGAATTGAGACCATTTTTATTGAGAGATATCAATGAGCAGTGTTTCTTTTTCTTAAATTTTACTTTATTGGATATTTTATTTATTTACATTCAAATGTTACCCCCTTTCCAGGTTTCCCCTCTGGAAACCCCTATCCAATCCTCCCTCCCCCTGTTTCTATGTGGGTGCGCACCCACCCACTCCCACTTATCTGCCCTGGCATTCCCCTAACACTGGGGCATCGAGCCTTCACAGGACCAAGGGCTTCTCCTCCCATTGATGTCTGACAAGGTCATTCTCTGCTATATATGCTGCTAGAGCCATGGGTCCCTCCATGTGTACTCTTTGGTTGGTGGTTTAGTTCCTGGGAACTATGTGGTGGGGTTGGGGGGTCTGGTTGGTTGATATTGTTGTTCTTCCTATGGGTTGCAAACCTCTTCAGCTCCTTCAATCCTTTCTCTAACTCCTCCATTAGGGACTTCGTGCTCAGTCTAAGGGTTGACTGAGAGCATCCACCTCTGTATTTGCCAGGCTCTGGCAGAGGTATCAGGAGAGATGACTAAGCCGTTAAAGAATAGGCTCACAACCAAAAATATAAGAGCAGTGTTTCTTGATTCCTGTTATTTGGGACTGTGGTTAGCTTAATGGTTTCTTTCTAGTGTCTTCTGTAGGGCTGGGGAGATATTGTTTGAATTTGTTTTTTTCATCATGTAATATCTTATTTTCTTTATTTGATTAAAAGTTATGTTGGGTATAATACTCTGGGTTGGCATCTTTGGTCTCACAGAGTCCTTAGAACATATGTCTAGGCCCTTTTGGCTTTTACGGTCTCTATTAAGAAGTCAGATGTTATTCTAGTAGGTAAGCTTTTATATTACATGTTTTTTTCTTTGAACTTTTTGGTATTTATTTTGTATGTTTCTCATATCTTAATAGGCATCTCCATCTTTAGGTTAGGGGAATTTTCTTCTATAATTTTGTTGCAAATATTTTTGTATTTTTGACCTGGATTTATTTTCCTTCCTCTATTCCTATTATTTTTTATTTATTTTTTCATATTGTGCCATATTTCCTGAATGTTTTCAGCCAGTTTTTTTTTCAGATTTAACATTTTCTCTAGCTGAGATATTCATTTCTTCTGTTGAATCACCAGTGCCTGAGATTCTCTTTCATCTCTTGTATTTTGTTTGTGAGGCTTGCCTCTAAGCCTCCTATTCGAGTTCCTAAATTTTTCATTTCCTGATTTTTCTCATTTTGGGTGGTCTTTATTGATCCTACTGTTACTGACAGTTAAAATATATTCTGTAATAAATAATGTGTTTTACTGTGGCTTTTAATTAGAGGGCTCTTGTTATCATGGTGCTGAAGAACTCTTTGTGCAGGAAACATCTGGTTGCAATTCCTCATGGTAGAAAAAGGTAGCACAGATCATAAAGTCAGTGGAGAGGAAATGCCTCTGCAGTAAATGCTATTTACCCTGTCATGGTCACTGCATTGTTAGGAATGTGTTTGCACACATGTATGCTGCTAGTATACCTACCAAGACTGCTGTTTGCTGAAAGTTCAGAGTTGTATGTGTTCACAGAAAAGAATCCTGAAGAGGCTGCTCTGTTGATCAAATGTGCAGTTTTAAAAGAACAACTGAGTTTATGCAGTCACAATAAAAGCACAAAACAGTTGAGAAAACAAAATAACATTTGGGTTATCATAGCAGGTTCCTCAAATTCTTTACTTATTTTTAGCTGGACAGCCTGTGCACCCTTCTAACCAAGGATCATTCAATCTAAGCAAGGATCATAATTCAAATTATCAGTGGATAATTTGTGATTATCTGTGCAGAGCATAGGATAATGTGCTTTAAGTGTGCAATATTTTTTTCTTTAGATGAGACACGTAATTTTGTCAGCAGAGGCAGAGCTCTTTAATTGCCAACCATCAATAAACCCTGGAGGTTTAAAGAATCTTTTCATTGCCTCTCTTTCTCACTAGGATACAAAATGCATCAGGCAAAAACTTTGTTTTGTTCTAGACTTTGTATTCAGGGGCTAGATTGGTTCTGATGTGGTATTCAGAATCAAATTTTGAATGCAGGTAAAAAGTCAATTGAAAATAAGGAGTGAAAGAGTGAAAAACATTTATTTGTTTTATTAGTATAATTATTTTAACTAACCGATAAAGACGCCCTTGAAATATATAAATAATGTGTTTGGGCAAATCTAGGGAAGTAAAACAGGTAAAGAATGAGCTGGATAAAGAATTTCAAAATTAAAATAAAAAATATGAGTTGTAGGAAATTGTCCACATGTAGTGGTTCCTAGTAGAAGTTCTGAGGAGTATCCTAAAAAAACCTAGTTCCTCAGTCTCACAGTTGGCCTGCAGTACTTCCTTCAGCATCTGTGTTCTTTCATCCTCAAGTGGATCCTAGTGGAGAGTCCAAAATTTCAGTAGGTGCACAGTGTCCCCTGAAAGAGTAACCACTTGGAGAATTCAGTGTTCTTTCTTTTGTCTCACACCATGCTCTTGCCAGTTTCTAAGTCAATCATAGTTTCTGAGGGCCCAGAGTTCTGTGAATGATCCGCCTCAATGCAGCCTTCACCTCATTATTCCTTAAGCTGTAGATGATGGGGTTCAACATGGGAGTGACAACTGTATAGGAGAGTGACAACATCTTCTTGTTCTCAGGGGATGTGTTTGAGCGTGGCCGGAAGTATGTGAGGATGGCAGTGCTGTAGAAGAGGGAGACAACCAGGAGATGGGAGGAGCAAGTGGAAAAGGCTTTGCGTTTCCCCTCAGCTGAAGGCATCCTGAAGATGGTGGAGAGGATGCGGACATAGGAACCCAGGATCAACAAGAAAGGAAAGAGGATGAATAGGACAGTGGCTGTCAGAGCCTCCAGTTCAAACAGGGAGGTATCAGCACAGACTAGGGCTATGACAGGGGGGCTATCACAGAAGAAGTGGTTTACCGTGTTGGGGCCACAAAAAGGGAAACTGAAAATCCATGTGGTTTGCACAGTGGCCA
The DNA here is from genome assembly GCF_011762505.2 of Arvicanthis niloticus. NCBI lineage: Eukaryota > Metazoa > Chordata > Mammalia > Rodentia > Muridae > Arvicanthis > Arvicanthis niloticus. The sequence continues at coordinate 75,218,993 of NC_047658.1, read as the reverse complement.
CTGGGAACCCCGAGAACCAAGAGGCAGCTGCCAGCTGGGCACAGGACCTGCGGCTCATGATAATTGGGTAGTGCAAGGGATCACAGATTGCCATGTAGCGGTCATATGCCATTGTGGCCAGGAGGCAACACTCAGCAGCCCCAAAGAAAAAGAAGAAATACATCTGAGTAGCACAGCCAAGGAAGGAAATGGTTTTGTCTTGGAGTATCAGAGTACTCAACATCTTGGGCACAATGACTAAGTTGAAGCCTATTTCCAGGAAGGATAAGTTTCTGAGGAAGAAGTACATAGGACTTTGCAGGGCAGAGTCAGCTGTAGTAACCAGGATGATGAGGACATTGCCCATGAGTGTGACTAGATAAATGATCAAAAACAAGAGAAATAGTAGAGCCTGTATTTCATAGGACAAGCTTGAGAAGCTCATAAGAATAAATTCCCTGACAGTTGTCCAGTTTCCCCAGGTCATTCTTTTGCATGATCTCATTGGGCATTCAAGATTCAGGAAGGTAGAAAAAGCTTCCACATGCTATATTATAAGTTTATATTGAACTTTAAATAGGGAACTTCATGTAATTCTATATTCTACATTTGTTATTACTATTTAATATCAAGCATTTGTTCTCTCCAAAATGTATGACATTTTGACCATTGAGGAAAAATCCTGCTTTTCCCCTCCAGTTAAACTGAGATGCATTATATGTATTTGTACATGTCCAAGCTTTTCTTTGTTCTGTGGAGAATGCATGAAGGCACAGCTCCACTTACCTTCCTGCCCTAGTATTCTTCAACAGTCAGTAGTGTTAAGAAAGACAGGTAAAGTGTTTTTGAAGAGAGGGGTCTTGATATACAATGGAAGATGATGAAGTTTGACTTGATACATTTTGTATACCAAAATGGGAGAAAAGAAAAAAAATAAGAAACAGGCATAACAATTAAATGGAAATGATTCCTGAGTAGTAGTTCTAAAACAGTCCCAATATCCAGACCCTTACTATTGAGAAAGATTTAATATTATCTCAGGAGGCCTCATTTATATATTCATCAAGATTTACAACACAGAGGTGAACATATATGCATTTTAGAGAGGAAGAACTCTCAAGGTTAGTATATATGATCAAAGAAAACATAGTTGAGATGACATCAGACTCATGGGAGACTTCTGATATGTGATGTAAGTTTTTACATTATCTCCTCTTGGTTAACTTGTGCCTGGCTCTTGAGGTGTTTGATGGTCATACATTACATATTAGTAAAGTCCACGTCAAACATCCAGATGTCAGTACTAAGAATTTCCAAGAGAAAGAAATAAAAGATTTCATTAATAACAAAGTTGTAAAATTGAAAGCCTCAGATTTTGATGATGAGAATCTTAGATAAAGGAACAAAATTAAAATGTGTAGCATGCTGTCTTATGCATTATATATGCTCAGTAAAAGCCATTATGATTATGACAATTGATGGCACATTTGCTTTCTAAGATAAGAAGCAAATCCATTCAACCCATTGTCCAAACTCTCTTTAGCTCCTGATATTCAAATTTCTAAGACAAAAGAATAATAATTATTGAATAAATACCAATTATGCTCAGTGTGGTAGTCATCAGAAGTCATAATTGATAATTGATGCCAAGTGGTAATCTCTGCTCTCGTAGAAACAGCCTTTCCATAATTAGACATATCACTAACAAATTTGCTGGTAGAGTGTGTGCTGTGTGGGTGGTGAGTATGAGCAATGCTGCACAGTAAAGTTGTCAGAGAGCAAAGCATTTGGGTGTAGAGAGTGTTAGAAAGGCATCCTTGAAAAGAAGACACTCAAGTCCCATGCATGTTCAAGAGCCCGGCACTGAAAGTTCAGAAGGAAAGGGAAATACAAAACAGGGATACTTAATGTTTTTGCTGATTGATGTTTATTTAAATATCCTCAACCTTGGCTTCTCTATGTGGGCCCCTGTGTCTTTATCTATTTTCTGTGTCTTTTCTTGGGCCTCTTTTCCTCTGTTTATCTGTTTTGTCCTATTCTGGCATGTTAATTTTTTTTTGCTTTATCATATCATATTCCCTTAGAATTTTGTTTGTTTTCTAATAAGAAACAGAAAGTGTGGTGGTAGTGGGTGGATATAGATGAGAGAGAAGGTGGGATAGAGGGAGAAGAAATAGTAATTAGTATAATCATATGAGAAAAATGTTTTCAATAAGAAAAGAATAACAACAACAATAACAACAAAAAAAATCCGTATTTGATATTTGTTTACACAGTAACAGATCATTTACGAAGTACTAGCTATAGGTTTTACAACTTCATTAAAGACTTATCAAATATTGTGGTAAACATTGTTAAATAATTTAAAAACAATCCTGCGAAGTCTAGCCATGACCTGTGCCAGGTTGGACTGTTAGCACAGTTTTCTAAGGACACAAAGCCGCATGACTCCAGTTAGATACTGGAAAACAAGCGAAAAGAAAGAAAAATGGTTATCAAACTTAGGAAAAATTCAGGGACTTCATGTGAACCTGACTAGTTATAGTTCTCAGGCTTTCAAGAAGGGGAGACTGCTCTTAAAGTACTGCCAGCGAATGGCAGTGCTTAAGTTAAATGAGGATTTGGATGGAATGAAAGATGAGGTCTTAGAGCTGTCATTATACAGCTCTGCTTGTCTACTGCTTTCTGAAATGCCTCCTGGTACAGCTTCCTGAGGACTCAGGGTTGCAAGAGACACAGAAAAACAAACAAACAGACAAACAAACAAACCAAATTTTGGGCTTCTCATCTTCCTCATTCCCTGTAGTTGTAATTATGTACTTTCCTTCATTTGTTTTCATCCCCTGCCAACCTTCCACTTAGTATTTTCTCCTTTTGAGATATTCTTTCCTCTCTTCTTCATTCATACCCATAATTTCCCACTTCTCTTAGGTTCTGTTTTCCCCACTATGCAGAGAAAGGACAGCAGAGAAGTCACTGGGAAGATACTGAAAATGGCCTTTTTGTAACTGAGGTTCTGCTTGTGAGGATATTATCAGTGCAGTAGAACTCAGTTGTCTTTAGGTATAAAGCAGTGATACAGAGCTCTCACTGATTGTGGTTGTGACACAGACACAGAGTGAGCTATAGCAGGAAGTGAAAGTAATGGAGAAACTTAGTTGAGGTTGGTGGCTTGGGCAGTGACATCTCTCTGTTCACAGTGTCTCCTTTCAGGACTAACACCTTGGAAGTTCTGTGTTTTGTTAAAGAACTAGGAAAATACTGAAGAGTGCTTAGCAAAATTGCCAGATAAGTGATGATTTCAGTCACACAGATTTATCAGCAAGGACTCTGTTGTCAGTGCAGGTCAGAGTTCTGAAGGTGAGATAACTTTTTGAACCATCATAAAATTGGACGCTGACATAACTGATACTATTTTTTTCTGATTCATAAACTAAAAGCCCTGCCTACCTGGCAGGGTGATGGTGAGGGACCAACTGAGATGATTCATATGCAAACACACACTTAATATTTTAAAGAACATGTCACTATCGCTTCACACATTTCTCAGAATCTGTATTTTGTCAAATTCTATAAAATTATACATGCTTTGCTGGAGACTCTGATCTGTTTTTCCATCTCTTAGAAATTTGTCAAAGAAGACATGTTTTTGGTGATGATCCATCCTATTTACAAATCTTGTAAGTCTATGCCACCAACTCCTCACCTTTTACTCACCTCTTGTGAGTGACATCTGTCAATGTAAACTTTGGAGAAGCTTTCCTCTGTGACAGTCACTAGGAATAGCCTCAGGCTATTTGGTAATGAGTGAGCCCTAAATTTTGGCTTTGACTGTGCCAGTTTTTCCAGATAAGCAGTAAGTAGTTCTGAGTCAGTCATTCCAGAGACACTCTGGGCTAGGCTTGTTTCCATCCCATTATTCAGTAGACTCTGGGTTGTGGCACTGTCAAGTTCTGCCAGATGCTTTGTTTCAGGGCTGTGCCAGTCACCTCAGGTAAATCTTGTACACTGGCTGGGCCAGTTCTTGTAAACAGGCTCTGAGAGCTGTTCAGTGCTCATCACTCCAGAGATACTCTGCTCTGCGCCCATGTCTGTCACTCTGGAGGATTCCAGCCTGGGTCTCAAGACTATTTCATTCCCTGCTGTTTATCATAGCCAAATGACTTCCCTTAATGCTTCCTCTTCTTCAAAATGGCATTTCTCAAAAATGCCTTTAAGTATGTATTCAATTGTAAGTTTCTCATTGGAGCATTAACTGTATCTGATTTGCTCATTATTGTTTCTTGGTTTCAAGCATGGTGCCTACAACCAACAATAATGTGAAAATAGTTATGACTACCCCACTCTCTCCATCATTTTTCCTCTCATCCTTTTCCTCAACACCACTTTCATTCTAGCATTTGCAAGAGGTTGAATCATAACACATGTTCTCATAACAATTGAAGAAATGCATAAGGTCCACTTGGAATGTCATTTATCAAACGCCTATCACATAATTGGTGCTAAGTATTTAGAAGTAAATGACCACCACTTAATGAGATATAAAGTTTAGAAGGGAAACCCAACAGAAAGAAATCTTATAAAATAAGAAATTACAACTGTGATAAATGTGAAACCAGGAGACAATGATACAGCAACAAAAGCAGTATTGACTTTTTTTCTTTTTTCTAGATATAAAATATGAGGTTGAAGGAATAATAGGAAAATTTATTAGTCCTTGTGAGCCAGGTGAATATATATGTGGATGGGCAAGGAAAAGATGCCTTTAAGAAGTCAAGAGTCAGTGTATTATCTTGGTCACATCCACAAGGGCACTGTATCTTAGTGGGAGTGGAGGAAACAAAGCTGTCACTCCCCCATGTTTGTGTGGTTCTGAAGCCATTGCAGAAGTAAACATGTCATGAAAAGTATTGCTCAAGTAAAGAAAATACTTACTTCTTCTTACGTGTTAGGATGTATTATTGCTATTGAGAAATGCCTATCATTGGAAGATGGGTTTGAATATACTTAGTTTAAATACATCATGAGAGTATCCACAGAAAACTCACACTGGTAGGTATGCATTGAATTTGGAATTTGGAATTTGGAGAAGTTATATCACCTACCTCCCTTGGATTTAAAGTTTCCGTGATCATTATTTTTTTTTTAAAGTGTTTTTGTTTTGTGGTTTGGTTAAAGGGTTTGCAGTTTTGTTTTGTTTTCTTCTTAACTCAAAGCCATAGATGATGGAGATTCCTGAAGTGATGATTGCAGAGATGATGACTGGTATACTTCCCATTCAATCCTCTTGGGCCAGTCTTTCTCTATTGTGGAGAATTCTACACAATCATATGATGAAATACAATCATATCAGCCCATATTTTTCTAACTCTCCACATATGCCCCAAAACATGTTTCTTTTCCAATTAAAGTTTTTGGGTTTGTTTTTTGAAAATCTACTAAGTGCAATCAGTGCTGCTTATATGTGTACAGGACCATCCACCAAAAAAAAAAAAAAAAAAAAAAAAAAAAAAGGGACACCTACCAGTGGGAGTAGCTTCAAAAAAGAATTATTGTCCCTTCTTCCAGTAGCTATTGGCTACCAATACATCCTCTTTAAAAAGTAGGGCCTGGAGGGCGACATCCCTTCCCATGTTGGAATTTTGACTATCTTTACCTTGTCCAGGTCTTGTTTAGCAATCAATCTATGTACTGTGAGTTCATTAGTGCAGTAGCCATGCCATGTCCAGAAGTTAGCCTTTCACAGCATTCTATCTCATCCTCCAGCTCTTTCATTCTTTCTCTGTGCCAATTTTATACACTCTGTGAATCCTCCCTCAGCTTCTAGAAACTTTAATTTAAAAAATAGAGATAACACAAATTTATAATTTGAAAATTCACCACATCCCTAAACTTGGCACAAGCTTTACTTTTAGATTTTCTGTACCTATGGAAGAATATCCTTGAATCCTAAAAATCTTTCTGAGCCCGAGGTACCTGGAAGAATGCTCTCTCTTTCTTCTTTACCTCATAGATGGGTATTCTATTATATGATCCATGGTGAGGACAAAGGCTTGCTTATGCCTTATTATTACCTGGAGGAGCAGACTGATCCCACTATTTCATATGAAATCAAAGCTGGCTTCATACTGTCTCCTCTCTATTGTGCTGTTTCTACTCAATTATTCCATTAATAATCAAGTTGTCTTCTTGAGTTTCTGACTCTAGAACCAATGTGTGATGATCATTGCTGGGTCCCACAGCGAGTTAAGATTCTCTTAGTTTTGGGGGGCATGCATTCTGAACAGACAAAAGACACAGAAGAAAAATTATTTAAAAAGCCCCAATCTTTTTACATAGTTTGTGTGTTTTTCAGGACCTGCTGCATAAACTGGTCTTTCTCCAGACTCATCCCTCATCTTTGGAGTAGCACAATTACCCACATGCCATCTACAATCATTGCCCATAAACTCTTTTTCCAAGATTATTGTGAATTAATTTTTTCTCATAACACTTTAACTCAGCATCATTTTAAAAAGGTGGAGTATCCTATTAATTTGTCAATTTTTATACTATAGAAGTCAGGGATAGAGGGTGGTTCCTCACTCATTGTACAAATCTGAGTATCTGAGTTCAAATCTCCAGCACCCTTGCGAAAATCCAGACATGGCCTCATGGACATGTAACCTAAAGACTGACTAAAGAGCAAAGTCCTGCAGGTCTTAGGAGCTTTTTAGCCAGCCAGCCTATCCAAAATGGTGCTTCTGAGTCAATGAGAGATCCTGCCCCAAAGGAACAAGGGAGAGAATGATAGAGGAAGATACTCAATGACCTCTTCTCATCTCTACATGTATGTAGTTGCATGCACAGGAAAATGTACCCAGCTCAATACAAAACACAACACATAATGTATAGTTTAAAGATTTTATTGTGCAAAGAAATGATGTATTCAATGTTGAGTTAATTATCATTTAAATATTGCATTTAGAGTCTTTATGGATATTCTTTTTACAATTATTTGAAAAAGTGCCTATATCTTAGGTTCCACCCACAGCTATGGGACAACCCTTGATGGATTTCGTTTTGGTTTCTGGGATATGGTATTGCCTGTTGTGATGTTTCACTAGTTTAGACTATCACATTCATCTGCCTCAACATGGAATTTTCATTCTACTTGTTGTTGTGAATGGTACATATCTATGGCCTCATTCATCTACCTGTCTAGTCTGTGTGTATTATGTATTTAAACATCAAGTGTTATTATGGCAGTACTTTGGACTTGAAGTTCTATAGTTTTTAATCTGACTCTAACTCCATTCATATCCTCCCAGTGTTTATTTTTGGAGTTCTGTGGAATATAAGGCTTTTGATATACCTAAACAGAATGAAGTTTTAGTTTTCAAAGAATTAAAAGATACTTCAAGAAAAACAAGAGTTGTAAAATAAACATACAAAAGTATTTATAAAATTGAAATTATTGATCAATTTGGAATTTAAGCATAAAAGAATAATACACACTGCATGATAAATCATAGTGGATACTTGAAAAATGGATGAATTTGACCAAACTAATGCTATCAGCCTTACAAGAGAAAAAAAATGAAATACCTGTGTTAATTATGTGAAGTGTGTATTCAGAGGTTCAAATGAAATATGTAACTTTCCTCCCACTCATCTATTTTTCCTCCTTCTTCAATATTTATTTTATTTAATTAAAAATTCACTGAATTTAATTTTCACATGAAATAATCAATATTAATTTTATCATAACAAATATCCTTGATGAAGTATCAATGAAATAAGCATACTAAAAAACTGCTGATGGAAGTTTAAATGGCTTGATTTTTTTTCATTATGTAGTACAGTTCTTGCATTTATCTTTTGCCCAACAAATTCATTTTCTCGATGTACATCTGTCACATATACCATTAGAAATAAAAGGCATATGCAAAAGGCTGATCTTGATAGCATGATTTGTAACAGTAGATGATTAAATAAATGACTCATCTATAAAATAAAGTGCCATGAGGTTGTGAAAGGAATACTAGAATTAAAGAGGACATCTTGGTACAGCTAGTCTGTTATTTATGCTCTGAGGAAAGTAGCACCATGACTGACACTTATCACCTCAACCAAGCATAAGCACTTACATGTGAGCCAGGGTGCTCACAGAATCTCAGGACAATCTTCCTGGGAAGGACTCAGTAAGAAGGAAGTGGCCTCTGAGGTTATGCAGGATTGTTCATGAGGACCATGGAACTAATAGTCTGTGCTGCATCCTCGTTAGCTTAGAAGAACCAACAATGCCTCACAGGCATAAACAGTGAACCTTGGCAAGAAGGAGGCTGATGCTGGGGGAGGGATCAGGACTTTCAAATTTGATAAATGATCTGAATTACACAAAGGAAGAGGAAATGACTATGGTTCAGGATGGCTTTCCCTCTTTTTCTGCATATGATCCCATGTTAAAATTACTGGCTATTTTATAGTGCTCAGTGTATGTGTTGCACAGGACTAAAATAATCTTGAAATCCTTGTCGCTGAACTGTTGAAATGCCAACATAGCCAGTAAGTAAAGGAATAAAGGCTTTGAAGACCTGAGCTTTGATCAACCCTAGTGTTGTTTGATATTGTGCTTGATGTTGAACCTCTGGGCTGAGTAACCTTTGAGATGTTTGCAAACAAAGTTCCACAAGAAATCTGTCAGACTCTGAGCACTGTAGAGGAAGGACTTGGTTATAAAGCTTCCCCTATTCACAGAATTGTTCCAAGATTTATGTGGCAAGGTGGTGACTTCACACGCCATAATGGCACTGTCAGCAAGTCCATCCACAGGGAGAAATTTGAAGATGATAACTTCATCCTGAAGCATACAGGCCCTGGTACTTTATCCATAGAAAATGCTGAATCAAGCACAAATAGTTCCAGTCTGCCTTACCCTGATGGAAGTGGTTGAGTAACAAGTATCTATTCATTGGAAAGGTGAAAAGCATAGGCAGTTTGGAAGCATGAAGAATTTGGAAAGACAAGAATGTCACAGTGGACAGCCCTAATACTACTTACTCCCCTGTGGATCTCTTAACCACCACTCAGTCCTTCAGGAGAGTCCCACCTCATCTGTCCACACTACTCATGGTTCATCTCTCTATGGTTCTCTGAGTTCCTTTTGTTCTTTATTCACATCAAAGTCTAGGTGATTTAAGAGTTAAGTTCATGACTATGAATACAAACTAAATAACAAAATTAAAGATGCGGTTTTGTGAGTATGTGAGTAGCAAAGCAAATTTTGTGTAGATTGCAATAGTATGTCTAAACTACATTGGCAACTGGAATTCATTACAATAGAGATCAATGGGTAGATATAAATCACAAATATATGTTCTCCTCTCAACAAATATTAACCTTACCTTTTAATGTCTACAGGATAAATTTTCTGAGGTCCAGGGCCTTGTGGAAGGTCCTGCTGAGGGCATTCTTCACCTCATTATTTCTCAGGCTATAGATGATGGGGTTCAATAGAGGAGTCACAACAGTGTAGGACAATGACAACAATTTCTTGCTTTCAGGAGAATTCTTTGATTTAGGCCTAAAGTAAGTGAGGCTTAAAGACACATAGAAAAGAGAGACAACGAGGAGATGTGAGGAGCAGGTGGAGAAGGCTTTGTGCTTCCCTTTAGCTGATGGGATCTTGAGGATTGAAACTGTAATGAGAGTGTAGGAACACAGGATTAGCAGGCAAGGTATCATGACAACCAGAATGGTCCCAACAATGGCATAGACCTCAAACCGTGCTGTGTCTGCACAGACCAGCCTCAGCACAGGTGGGCTGTCACAGAAGAAGTGGTTCACCTTGTTGTTGGCACAGAATGGAAAACTGAAGAGCCATGTGGTCTGCACAGTGGCTACAGGGAATCCTGGAAACCAGGAGGCAGCAGCCAGTCTGATACGTGTCTCTTGGTTCATGATGACTGGGTAATGTAAGGGACTGCAGATGGCCACATAGCGGTCATATGCCATGGTGGCCAGGAGGAAGCACTCAGCCACTCCAAAGAAGAAGAAGAAATACATCTGAGTGGCACAGCCCAGGAAGGAGATGCTTGTGTCCTGGGCAATCAGGGTCCCCAACATTTTTGGTACAATGACCAGGTTGAAGCCAAGCTCCATGAAGGATAAGTTCCTGAGAAAGAAATACATGGGGCTTTGCAGCATGGGGTCAGCCAAGGTCACCAGAATGATGAGGCTGTTTCCCAGCAGAGTGACCAGGTAGATGGTGAGAAAGGCCAGGAAGAGCAAGGTCTGTATTTCATTAGGCAGGGAAGAGAAGCTCATGAGGATAAACTCAGTTACTCCTGTCTGGTTTCCTGCAGCCATGAGTATGCCCCAAAATCTCCTGTGGTCATAAAGATGGATCCTTGAGTACAGAAATCAGATTCTGGATTCTTTCCCTCCAAATTACTGATTAATTTCAGGGAAAAAGCCAAAGCCAGGATCCATTGGAAGAAGAGGATCAATTCCTAGTGGATAAGCTGAGACATGCCTAAGGGAAATTATGAGGTTGATTTTCCCCAGTTTGTACATGAACATCTAGAAAGGCCAAGCATAGGCAGATCCCTGAGTTTGTAGAAAGGGCATTGAAGGACATATGTTTTAGAGATGTGATGGTCCTGAATGCACCCAAAGTTTTGAGAAATATATCCAAAGTTAATAATTTACAAAAGTATGCCAAATAGGAATTTATCAAGGCTCTAGAAATAAAATAATAATAGTGGTTAGGCCAACTACTGATTTTTTCTAAGTTTTCTGAGTCTTGATTTTGAGAGGTGAGTGATAGGCTAGCAGCTATTGAAAGCAGTCTATGTTCTTTCTTCTCCTGAAATTTCCATTTTCTGTGTGAACACTTTGACCTCAGAATAATGGTGGAAAATCAAGAAAGAACATGTATTTCCTTTTTCCACATCCTGATTTAGGGCCTCATTATATTGCCCTGTTTGGCCTTGCACCCTCAATCCTCCTGCCTCTGCCTCCACCTCCTTAGTGCTGGGAGCAAAGATGTGCACTGCCACTACTGTCATGTAGCAGATGTTTAAACATGTCTGCTGAATGTCAAATCCATTCTGATTTCTACTAAATTATATTTTACAGAATTCTTCTATTTTAGAGAATTAATGAAATTTCTAAAACAAAATTGCAATAAATATAGTGGAAAAGATAATGATGGAAACATGTCATTAAAATCAACCAGTTCAGGAGGTTCCTTAGATGTAATTGGATCCTATGTGTATTATTTGATTCTAATTCTGTTGATTATGAACAAGCACTTAGCATCACTGCTCCAATCTATGACACTGAATTCTAAGAAAACATGCTTATACAAAGTTGGATAATGAAATGTACTAAACTATATATATTTAGGGAATCAACATAATAAAAATAGTAAAAAAGACAAAACATGAAAAGTGAAAGACAGAAATTTAAATTCTGGGTGTAACTGGTCATACCAGCATTTGGGAGTCTGAGGCATGTGATGGTCATGTGTTCCAGGCAAATCTGTAACTATTGTGAGTTCCAGGCCAGCCTATATTAGAGAGTAAGGCTTGTCTCAAAAAATAAACTAAACAAACAAACCATTAAAAAATCCAACAACTCAACATTTATACAGTAAAAAGCAAAAAGCAAAAAAAAAAAAAAAAAAAAAAAAAAGGTTGCCATTAGATATTTTACACTCTTAGAATTTTATCCCATGCAAATGAATTTTATCCCATACTTTATTTTGTAGAAGAAGAAACCTTGTGAACATTGGAGCACTGGAATGACATGTTCATACATTTTGTGTAGACAAATTACTCTGACAAGTGTGAGGCCAGGTGGTATAGCATGAGTGAAGGAGAAGGAAGAAAGCTGTGTGCCCAGAAACAAGGAGACCAGGTTGTAGGCTCAGCTTACCCAGGAGTGTTTACTATTACCCTATTCTGAAGCAGGAGAAAAATTTACTGAAAAATCTCAATATTATTTAATAAAATCTGACTATCAAGGCTACCTTTAAAATCCCAAAGCTCTATCAAGGAACAGGGGACTGTTATCACAGAATGATTGGTCAAATTGATCAAAGATTTTCCTGAAGCATGTAATATCTTGAGTTTTCTAATAAAGTCTTACAAAATGGTAAAGAGATCAATAATGCAACAGAAGCTCTCAGGTAGAAACCTTCTTACTGTCACTGAACGGCAATTCCAGCTCTGTCATACAAGTTATGAATTAAAAAAGACATATAGTGACTTTTATAATGAACTGATCTGTATCTTGCTTTAAAATTGGGGGTAATAAGAAAAATTTGGTTATGTTTTCCCATTAGAAAAGTAATTCAACAATACAAAATACATAAAAATACCCTTATAAACCAAACTTTGGGGAGAAAGAAAGAAAATTGCTTACCAACATCCATTTTAAAGAAAATGTTAGTATCCTGGGTTTCGTACTGTAAGGTAGTTTTACAACGATTTATCAGACTTTTCTACTCTACTTCCTGCAACTGCATACAAAGCTAAACTTATTTCAAGAAGTAATATAAGAAATACTTAAGTTGTATCTTTAAAGTAAAGGTCATGTATTAACAGATGGAAATAAATAGCTTTGTAAAGGAATCCTTTATGATGAGGGGCGATTGGGTGTTTGGAGATACCTTCATCATATCAGTTGGTTGTCATAATTGATTATGTCTTCCACAGAATTACCATATTTATTCACATAAAATCATGAACAGAATTTTATAGCAAATTAAAAAAATCTGCCATATCCAGAATGTCAGTGAGCTTTGAATGCGTTTCAAAAGAGGCGCTGTGTAATGGAACCAATGAAACGCTGAGTCAGTAACAAGGCAATGGTAACCATGATGACAGAAATGTCTTACAATTAATGAGAGAGGAATCTTTACGAAGATTAGAAATTCCTTTAAAATCTCTGCAAATTTGTTTGTCAGAATCATAGACTCAGCGAGAATATTTAAGTAGCATAAACAGTAATGGACATTCCATTTGTCTTCCTTCCTATCTATTTACTAGTACTCCTTCTCTTTACACTTAAGTAATGCTCAGTCAGACACACTGGCCTTACTGGAGCAGGCTGAAGAAACGACTAAGAGACGCATCTGCACTGAGCTTTGCAGGAGCCGAGGAAGCTGAAGCAGATGTCAGAAAACCTTTAGTTGTCCTCAGCTGTGTCTCTCTTGTCCTTGGAGTCAAATAAGGAGAAAGAATCTTTATTTTCCCAGGTGTTAGTAGATTTTCTTTTATTCCCCATGGAACTGCCCTTTCTGGAATATATTGTCCTTCGAGGACACCATGAAGTTCCAATACCAGCAGGATAAACCCCAAGAAAGAAGACCAAATGCTAGTAAAGGGAAGCATCATCACATGTATAGTAACATACTGAGAGTCTGAAGCTGAAGGACTTAAATTTAACCCCAGATCTGGGACTCTTTGCTTGTGATGCTCACCAGTTTTGTTAAGTTTCCATTTTGTTAAAAGACAATTTTGTAATTGGATAGAAGTGATGCTGTGATGAAATAAATTGGCTTATATTTGTTAAAAATATAGCTATCTTTTATCAATTTAATAAATAGTCATGTCACATACTACCACAGGTGAGGCATTCTTCAGTGCATTCAATTATACAAGTAAAAAAAAAAACAGATAAGGTTCCTGTGTTTATATGGCTTATATTTTATTTATTTTATTTCTTAGAGACGGGTTCTCATAGTACATGATGGTCTTGCATTCACTATGTAGCTGAGGATGACTTTGAACTTCTACCTCTCCTGTCTTGACTTACCAGTTACTGAGATCTGTGTGACAGAGTATGCCCAATGTATGTAGTGCTGCATGTTGAAGCAGGACTTCATGTATGCTATGCAAGCACACCACCATCAGGGCTACATTCCCAGTCTAAATCTTAGTCCATATTTAGTGGTATCTCCAAGCAGACTAGCCCTAAATAAGACTTTATGGTCTCTAAAAATCCAGGAGGCAAGAAATCTAGCAATATGGGGGAGTGTATCCCAAAACGCATAGATCTTTGTATTAGATTCATCTTCTTTAGTTATCATGTCCTATGCTGATCATTTTCTAAGAAACTGTATAAGGAGGAGACATACACCTTTGTCCGTAACTTTTCAGGTGACTTGATCCTATTTGTTTTTGAAAGACCCAGTCAGCTGTTCAAGATAGAAACAGAATTGAATTTGATTATTATTTTTAGCAAACTTAATTTATTTATTTATTTTTGTATAAACCACCTAGGTTGTTGTAGCTATAGCTGGAGATTGGGTCCTATGCTCAGAGACATTGGTGTGGGTTTTACAAGATGGTGGGTGAATTTCATTATTTTTAAATTTAATTGTATTTTTTTACTTATTCACTTTATATTCCACTCACTGACCCTCCTCTTCCTCATCCTCTTCCATAATCTTTCTCCTATCCCCCTCTCCTTCTCCTCTGAGTGGGTGATGATGGCCCATTGTATATCCCCCTTCCCCCCACTCCGGCACCTCAAGTCTCTGCAAGTCTAGGTACTTCCTCTCTCACTTAAGCCAGACAAGGCAGCCCAGCTAGAAGAACATATTCCATGTGCAGGCAACCCCTTTTGGGATAGCCCCACTCTAGCTGTTCAGAACCCACATGAAGACCAAGCAGCACATCTGCTACATTTGTGTGGGGAGGCCCAGGTCCAGCCTGTGTGTGTTTTTTGGTTGGTGACTGAGATTCTAAGAGACCCAAGGATAGTTGACTCTGTTGGTCTTCCTGTGGAGTTTTTTTGAAACTCTTTATTGGATATTTTATTTACATTTCAGATGCCATCCCCTTTCCCCATTTCTCCTCCCTAGAAAAACTCCTATCCCACCCCCACTTCTTTTTGCTTTTATACTATTTTTTTAATGTTAATCAAAGGCTTTATAAGTTTGGTAATGCTCAATATCAATCAGAAGTGTAACCCGATACCCAACCTAGATATATCAACTATCTTTGACTGGCGGGGACACGCAAACATTCACTTCCATGTCCCCCCACCTCTTGTCACCTAGCTCCTCCTCTCCTTCTCCTCCTCTCCTTACTCCTTATCTTCCTCTCCTTACTCCTCCCACCTTAGCTCTTCCTACATATCACTGTTCCTGTTAAAATAAAACTTTTCTCTCAAAATACAATTAGAGCATAACTATACCAATTTTCGTCAGTAAGGTACAAGATAGACCTAATACCCAGTCCATCATTTTGTTGACTAAACAGAATCTCTGTCGTCCCTAACTGAAAGACTTAATTCTGAACCTGGATTTTTTTTTCTTGGCTTTAGAATGAACGTCAGCTGAAAACCATCCTCTCAAATGGTAAGTTTAAGATCATTTTTGTCATGTCTGCTTTGTCTTATTTACAAAGTGTTTGAAAATAACCATAGCAAGACACCTATGCACAAATACAGGCACATTTACTTCCTGAATATTATCCACTGAAATCACTTTTTTTTGTTATAGGTGTCACAAAATTTTGAAGGCTGGTGCTTTATTAAAATGAATGTTTTATCAATTTTATTAGGTATTCTTATTTATTTACATTTCAAATGTTATCCCCTTTTCTGGTTTCCCCCTTATCCCATCACCCCCAACTCACCCACTCCTCCCTCATAGCCCTGGCATTCCCCTACACTGGGGAATGGAGCCTCCACAGGAACAGGGGCCTCTTCTCCCATTGATGCCACCATCATCTGGATGTTGAATAAGAGTACCCCATGGAGATTCCATGGTAGTGACTATGCAGGTCCTACACTAAACAGGAATTCTCAAATCAACACCCTAAATTTTCATCCTGGACAAACTTTCCATTCCTCTTTAGCAAATTCCAAGTGTATGTGCATGTTGTGTGTCACACCTATCCAACCGGTAATGAGAGCTTGGGCCAGGTGACAATCTTTCACATGGAGATAATAAACTAGGAACATATAGTATTCAGTATGACCCGTGTAGCCCCCATGGCAACAAAGGCATTGAACTTAGTCCTCTGGCTAGCATGTTTACTTAAAAATCTCATCCTGGAGAAAGACTCAGAGGAAAAACTCAATGATCTCAATTCCTTGATTGGCGCTTAGAGCAGGCCTTTGATCTTCATGTCCTTGTCTGTGTGGGCAAGCTTGATGATGAAAATTAATTCCTTTGGCCTTATCTCTGTAAAGTCCAGCATTCTCTGCTGGCCAGGCATAGGCAGGACCCATGGCCGGGAAGGCCTTTGCAGTAGCCACGTCTGTACTGGATCCTCCAGAGCCTCTTGCTACAACTGTGTTTTCTGCCATTTGTTGTTTACCAGGGGAGGTAGAATTAAATTATTCAGTTTTAGGCTTTTAAAGTTCTTTTACTAGACAAAGTAAAAACCATAATTGTGTTTTAAATTTTAATACCATTTAAATGCATCATTAAATTATAAAACAATATAGAAATTACCTTAAATCCACTAATAGGAGCCATTATAAATTATAATTTATGAGAGCTGCTAGAAGAGCAAAACAGACAGATACCTGCTGAGTGTCATGCCACATGGCCCAGGTAGAGAAAGAAGTCCACAGTCCTGTCTCTCAACATACATCATGGGTGGACAGTAGACACACAGACCCCTGTAAAGTGGAAACTTATGGTTTCTTTAGAAAGTCAGTTGTGTCAGATTGTTTTGCTGGTGCAGACATGTGGAGGAGTATTTTCCTGAAGCAGACACAGTGAGAGGATGTTTTGCTAGAAAAACACATAAAAGGACATGTGATGAAGGATTCTTCACTGATGACAAGCATGTATTGGATTGTCTTACATTGCATTGTTGAGTTCCATTTATTGTGACTCCATAGAGAGAAATGCACCAAAAACCTTCCAGTGGTATTCTGGTGGCTTCTTGATTCTTCTTCAGACTCAGGCCAATTGGCAGACTGATGTCAGCTGATACAGACTCACGTGGAGTTTTGCTAAGACAGACTCATGTGGTGAGGCAAGACCCATAGGAGTATACATGATGTTTGGAGGGAGTATAAATAGGACCCAACGGCTAGTTGGTGGAGGTGAGGAGTGGGAGGTGGGGATGTAGAGAGGCTTGCATTCCTGCCCATCACAGACATGCCCGCTACCATGTCACATGGGTAGGCTGCAAACACCTAAAAAGCTTACTCTCCATCATGCCACACAGCACAGACCCAGATCACTCAGAGGTCTACCAGTTGTCTGGCTTGCCTACAGTAGGAATCATTACAGTGTACAAGTATGTGCTGAACAGATGGGGGAGAAAGAGAAGTGGAACATCCTGAGCATTATAAAGAGAGCTGGAGCTAGAGACTTGCGAGTGGACAGAAACAGCCTATTGTGAGTAGACAGCCCCACCACCAGAGGCCACAATGAAGCCTCAACCTGTGTTGCTACTGAAGGCCATGCCTAGGTCTATGACTATTCAGTGGCAGGGGTCAGTGTAGATGTCTGAGGCATGTATTGCCAGTAGAGATTATGAAGATGTCCCTGGTCTGGGAAGCTGCCAGGGTCCACGTGGATGTTTAAGGGCTGAGCATAACTGCCTATGGTCCTCACTGGCTGTTGTGCTTTAGAGAGCTAGCCCCACCTCTTACTGACTGAAATACCCAGGAGAGTGGGCCCTGTACCTCACCTGGACAGCAGAGTAGAGCTGGCCCTGGTGGTGGGAACATGGCTGAGTTAGCCCTGAGAGTGAGAACATAGGAGTATGAGCCCTGACACGCCTCTGTTGTGAGGTGTTGGGAGCCTCATCCTTCACCATATGTGGCTGTTGGAAGAGCTGGCCACAAGGTCATGAGAGCAGGAGAGCTGTCCCTGCCCTTCAGTGGCTGCAGTACTGGGAAGAGTGGGCCCTGCACCTTACCTGGGCAGCACAGTAGAATGGGGGATAGTGGCAAGGGCACAGGTGACCTGATCCTGAAAGAGAGAGCACAGGAGAACTGGCCCAACTACTTGTCTGCCATTGGGTGGCGATGGCATAGAGACGATGCCTTCCACCTACCCCACTGCTTGTCACCTTCAGCAGTTGGGAAAACTGGCTCCTTGTTTATGAGAGAGGGAGAGCTGGCCCTTCCCCTCCTATGCTGTGAAGTGAAATGGACTAAGAGGTAATGTCCTTGGCTCTTGCCACCGAATACAGACAGAAGATCTGGCCACAGGGTCAACAGAGCTGTCCCTGCCTCTCACTGGCTACAGCACTTGACAGAGCTGGCCCTGTACCTTATCTGGGCAGTACAGGAGAGCTGGCCCTAGTGGCGGGGTCAAGGGTGAGCCAGCTGAGGGTGAGAGAGATCTGGCCCCACCACTCCTCTGGTGCAAGGTGGCAAGGGTATGGTGGTGATGCCCTTCCCACTTCTTCTCTTGCATCTCGCAGTGGTTGGGAGAGCTGGCCCTGAGATCATGAGAGTGGAAGAGCTACTCCTGCTTCTTCTCATCAGACATAGCACTCAGGAGAATGGGCCTGTGCCTTGCCTGGGCAACACAGTAGAACTGGCATGATGGGAATGGCACAAGTAAGCCAGTCCTGAGGTTGAGAGTGGGAGAACTGGCACAGGTCCTCACAGGCTGCAGCACTTGGTAGAATGGACCTTGTCCTTGAATGAGCAGCATAGTGGAAGTGGTTTGGGAGGGGTGGGTGCTGGTGAGCTGGCCCCTAGGGCATGAGAGTGGCAGAGCTGATCTTGTTTCCTGCTGGTGTCAGCATTGGGTGGGCTAGCCAGAGCAGTGCTGGAGAGTTTGCTCTGGTGGTACAGATAAGGGAGAGTCTGTTGCCTGACCAGCGCAGTTATCACTCAGGCCCAGATACAGGGCTTTGAGTTAGCCTACCCAAAGCTGCAGGATCTAATACACAGGTCATCAACAGGATAACCTGGAGGAGTACCAGTGAGGATACAAAACTGATGGTGTAGCAGAAGCCAGAGGTTTTGAACTAGACCAATGACTCACTGCAATGAACATTTGCAAGTGAAGATGTGTGAGCGAAAGGGTATACTGTGACACTACAGTTTCCAAGATGAGATATTTTTATGTTTTGTTTTATTATTTGTTTTGTATTTTCTTTTGTGGAGGAGGCTGCAAAGGCAGAGAACAGATATGAGAGGAACAGGGAGATGAGTGAGAATGGGGTATATGATGTCATGTTCACAAAGACTCAATAAAAGATGAATCTTGTATTTGTCTTCATTGAGGAAAATTATGGACAGAGTTGAAAGACAAGTGATCCCTGAGCCTTGGGAAGTAGGGATATAATACCCACTCCTGGTATGGTTTGGGGGAGGGTAAGAATCTGTGGCTGGACAAATTATAGGCCCTAGAGGAGACCCTACTACTTTAACTCTATGAAAGGAAAATTCTATAAACTGTTGTCATATTTTTGTAGCAATAGACTAGTGTATCTCTCAGACCTCATTAAAGAAGCTCATTTTTGCAGTAGATATTGATTAACCCAGAAATCTTCAACTAGACAAGGTGAAGAAGAGATTCCAGAATGCTTAGCCAAAGGAGACATCTGCATCACACTCTCATCTCCCAAAGCCCAGGGATAACTGAAGGAGAGAGGCAGACAGATTATA
Source organism: Arvicanthis niloticus (assembly GCF_011762505.2). Classification (NCBI taxonomy): domain Eukaryota; kingdom Metazoa; phylum Chordata; class Mammalia; order Rodentia; family Muridae; genus Arvicanthis; species Arvicanthis niloticus. The sequence continues at coordinate 75,199,421 of NC_047658.1, read as the reverse complement.
GAGCTAAAAGATGTAGCTGAATAAAAGGAAACAGTGTTTGTTTCATGGACCGACAGGATAGTTACACTTATCAACTCACAGTGGTTATAACTCCATGCCCAAGACCTGCATAAATACAAGCCAGAAATCAAGCCAAACCAGCACTGAGAGGGGAGATGGGATATGGGAGATGGTGGATGAAATCAGACCTCTAGCTGTGGAGCTATTGGCAATTGATAGCTGCTGGGAGGAGAGTCAGGTTTTATTTTGTTTTGTTTTTTATTTAATAGTATGACCCTTGGTAAGTCTAACAAGCTCCAGAGATGGCCACCCCCTGCCAAGAATATATGGGCAGCACAAATGAGACTTCAATAGGTTTAATTTTTAAAAGGGACACAAAGATGGATGGGAAGGGAAGAGGGGTTGGGTCTAGTAGGGACTGGTGGATACATATAGTCAAAATGCATTGCATGAATTCCCAAAATCTAATAAACTTGAAAAAATCCTACCCCCTCCTTTTTTATAAAAATAAAAAAACCTAAAGTCTTGTTATTAAAATTGTCCAACTTGGGGCTATTAAGATGGCTTAGCAGCTAAGAGCACCTACTACCAAGCCTACCAACCTGAGTTCAGCTCCTGAAGCCAACATAGGAGAAGGAGACAATTGATTTTCACAAATTATCCTTTGGCTTCACATACTGTGGCACACACACACACACACACACACACACACACACACACACACACACACGAACATACACATTTGCCTTATAAATTATACCTATGAACAAAACTTTGTCTTTAGCCCAATAGAAGTAATTAACTTTAATAAGCAACACATTGGAAATACTCAATGTCATGCTAATATTAGAGCAGTAATAAGAAGTTAAATTCTTGTTATTTCTGTGTACTTTAGGTGCAAAACCCACAAACTGAATGGAAAGTGCAAGCTTACAAATCAAGTTACATTCCTCAACTCTAAAGCCAAAACTCAGGTGAGCTGATGCATGTTCATCTTGATTTCATGTACCATATGAACAAAATTGGAAGTCAGATGTCTTTGTGAAACCCTAAGCATATATCTTCTGGTACTATTTTGAGCAAAATTTGTGCAAGATTTGAAAGACAGAGAGATATGTGTAGTTTGGCAATTTAGTTTGTGATTTTAATTACAACACAAAGTGTCCCAGGGTGTTGCTGTAAAGGACAAAAAGGTAATAATTCTAAGGACTCTCAATGCTCCAGGGAACCCCCTGTTTACACAACCCTTAGGACTTCATCTTTAAATAGTTTCTCAAAGGAAAATATTTAGAAGCAAGACCTAGGAGACTTGAAGTTCGTACGCAGTGAAGTAAAGCAGACAGGCATAATTAGAATACAGCTAAAACTCATAAGATCAGTATGCGCTTTGAGAAAAACCTTTCCATAAACCCATGCTGTCCTTTAAGTCTCTCCCTCTCGCTGCGTCCTAGGTTCCTTCATGAATGACGCCTCCAACACCGTTTCTGCTCCATGTCTGCACTGAGGTAAAAGAGGGGAAGCTGCTAACAGGTCTAGTCTACATAATTCTATGGGATTGACTGGAGATTGGGGTGGAAGAAATAGGCCGTGTTATTAGCCCTCCAACCCCTTGTTCATAGTTTTTTTTTTTTTTTTTTTTTTTTTTTTTTTTAAATTAGGCTCCCAGGCAAAAATTCTATTCCCATTCTTCTCCAAAATCCCAGTCTGAAAACTGGAATCAAACTTTCCCCTTCAGGGATGAAGTTCATCCCATAAGAACCACAAAGGCACTGAGGGCTCAGAGACCATGCCTTACAGTATTGCTCTCCCTTTGGTGTGGAAGGCAGCTCTGCCTGGCTCTCTCCTTGCTCAGCTATCAGCCTTCAGCTTTTCATTGCTTCCTTAGGTTTCTAATCATCCCACCATCTCCCTTTATAGGTGGTGTACTAAATACAGTGGGAGTTGCAAGGACACTAAGAATATTGGTTTGGGGAGCTCATCAAAAATGTGCTTGTTTCTCTTAAGCATTGCTCTCTGTGTACGAGTTATGAATGAATCAACACTGCTGGTTCCAATCCCCTAATGACACCATGGAGAAGAGAGTCCAATTGCAACCAAGATGGGTCCTCCTAGAGCAGAAGAGGTAACAACCCTAATGCTGATACATCAAACTTTTACTTAATATTTAAATATTCTTCTCATATACAACAGGTCTGATGAGCTGCTGCATGGCTCAGCCTTGGTCAGAACTTACTCTGGTGTGGTGAAAGAGTTGGCTGCTATCCAGATGCTATATAAAAGACTATGTGCTTCTGTTTGCATGTGTATTGAATGCTGATGTGGTGTGTGTGTGTGTGTGTGTGTGTGTGTGTTTAAGGTAGATTGTAAACAGATGCTACTGGTAGAGTCTGTGTATGGAGAAGTCTTGTGTGCACAGCTGTGTGTTTATGTAAGAGTCTTTAAGATACACATGTATGACCTTATCAAGAACATATCAACCAGTAACAAAATAAAGACATCTAGAGGCAGGTATGGTGATGTATGCCTATCACTACACCCATCACCAGGGAAGAAAAGAGAGTCAGGAGTTTGAGAGTAATCATATCTAGTGAGTTATTTGAGAAAAATGAAAGGACATGTGGATAGAGCTTTTTTTTTGCAGTGTTACTATGGCACAAGAGATATAATGATTTATTGCAAATTTCTTCAGAGGCAGCCTCCATATATGCAGACCACTCCCTGGGTTCTCTTCCTCCTGCCTCTTCTCTATATATCAGGATTCTTGTGGTTTTAGGTCCCTCTCCATCTCTCATAGCTTTTATTTTCCTTATTCTATTTTCCTAACCCATACTGATTCTTCTTCAGGTTCTCCCCACAACAGACAGAGATACCACTGTTGAATCCCTCAGGAAACTTGATAGTCATATAGAATCTTTAGCGTGTGAAGAAATGTATCCCTGGCCTTCTATGTAACATAAATGACACTATGCTCCATGACCTACCCCCTTCTTGCTCATTTATTACTCTACTGGCCTTTTCCTGTTTTGATATTAGACTACATTTCCCCATATATGTATGTATATACAAATTCTACATTTATTCAGTAGCCCATATTCTTAGTGCAACAATTCCACCTTACCCATGATTTTGATATCCCTGACTCCAACCACCCATTGTTGACCCCGATCCACGAATATTGATGTTTGTCTTCAATCTTTCAAAAGAAAGAGATCATTCACCTAACATTCATTATTTTCCATAGCTGTCTTATTTTATTAGTTACATTGTGTTGTCAACTCTCTTCTGTTCTTAATTCATAAGGTAATCTTTATCATATGTATGTGTAGGAAATAAATGTTATAGGAATTGTACTTACCACAGCTGTAAGCATTCTCTGAGGGTCTTAGAATGTATTCACAGTAGATAAAAGGGAATCCTGTATCCACTGGAGCCTGTCTGTCCACTGCTTAGTTTGAAGTCAACATTGTGATAAGGGTATCATTTCTGCATATATAACACAGATACAAAAATTATATTTATATATACTATTGTTCAATTTTTTTGTGCTATTTATTTATTTTATGCAATTTATTTATTTATTGTGTGTGAATGCATGTTGAGGCATAAATAAACCTCTTTTTAAACTTGATATATGTCAGACATCTTTTCATGGATAACATAGATGTAGTTAACAATTAATTAATTAAGTTGATCATATCTTCATTATCATTGTGGCCTTTTCTTTAATGTAGTTTCCAGGAATAGTGCAAATTTATTATTTAAGTTTTATTTAATCATTACATTAGTTTTGGCATAATATTAATTTTACAGATTGGCAACAAAAGGTGTCTTCAGGGCTATACAAATAAGAAATCAATTCATGTATGTGTAATTCAGGTCATTTTTAGACAACCAGGTTGGTGAGACTTCATTGGTGTAGTCTAACATTTCTAGGTGACACAATCTCACAGAAAGCTCCCTTTCCTCTGGTTCTTACATTCTTTCTGTCCCTCCCCCAAGAGCCTTGGGTGCAGGAGTTGTTTTGTAGATGTATTCATTGAGTCTGGTCTCTACATCTTTGCATTGTGATCAGTTCTGGTTTTCTGTAATAGTCTCCACCTGTTGCTAAGAGACGTTTTCTCAGTGAATGGTGAGAACTACAGTTATCTATTGAAGTAAGGACAAATATTAGAATGTAGTTAGGATTATGGTGGTTTAGTAGACTTATGGTAGTAGTTGTAGCATCTCACCCAATATTCATGACTTCACCAGCTCTAGGTAATTGGCTAGTACCAGGCATAATTTCACTCCTGTTGAGTAGATCTTAAGTCCAACTAGAGAACTGATTAAAACCACTAAGGTATATGTGACAAAACTGCAGCTTTTGGGTTATTCCCAAAATGGGTTATGCCATTCCAGTTTTTGTTATGGTTTATTTACATAATAGTTGCATTGGACTGTTGCTTCTTTCTGTCTTTTGAAACCTTGCATAATATCTCTGGTATCATGAAAGCTAGTCTTTGGGGTCACTGGGGACTTTAAGGTTAGATCTAGCTTCTGGGCCCTGTGTCTGAAGTACCTGTTGTCTTTTGCAATGGGAATTTACCTCCTATCTATAGGAGGTGGGGTGGCAACTAAGAGCAATAGCAATAGCTTACTTGTAAATCTCTTGGACAATCTTGATCAACAACTCAAAACAGAGCTTCTCATGCTTGGTGTTAGAGTTTTTTTAGTTGGATTTTAGTTGGGGCCACCGTTAATCAAGATGGATGTTTTCATTTAAACTACATATGCACTGAATGCCATAGCATCTCTGTCAAATGTCATAATCATATTGCTAGTTTACAGACCCTTTCCACATAATGTCACAAGTGTAATTCACACTTTCTTCATTGTCTCACATGTATTTCTAACCAGGCATCATAAAATTTTAAGTTGGTTTTCTTTGTTATTTCATATATGAATTTTAAACTCCCATCAAAACTAGCCTGGGAGACTTTAATTTTTTTTTTCTTTCTTTCTTTCTTTCTTTCTTTCTTTCTTTCTTTCTTTCTTTCTTTCTTTCCTTCTTTCTTTCTTTCTTTTTTTTTTGTTTTTTTTGAGACAGGGTTTCTCTGTATAGCCCTGGCCATCCTGGAACTCACTCTGTAGACCAGGCTGGCCTTGTACTCAGAAATCCGCCTGCCTCTGCCTCCCAAGTGCTGGGATTAAAGGCATGCGCCACCACTGCCCAGCTTAATTTTTTTCTTAATGAGTGGTTTTATCTGCATTTATATTTGTGAACCATGTGTGTACCTATTGATTTCAGAGACCAGCAGAGGGCATCATATTCTCTCAAACTAGAATTAAAAAGCACATATGATCTGCCATACTGAGAATTGAATCTGGGTGTTCTGAAAGAGCAGCCAGTTCTCCTAACATCTGAGCCATAGTTCCAGCCCTCCCAGGAGGCTTTAAACTATTGCATTTTATCTACTTAAAAAACAGCAGTGGTTATAAGAAAGAGTTGTGAGATAAGGGATGGGGTTCTTATACACTACAAACAAACCATTAGAATAAAAATAATTTTATATATTAATTATAACATTAGATATAAAAAATATACTCCTAGAACTAACCAATTAGATGTCAGTTTTAACAGGAACCTCTTCTACAGGACTGAAGGTTGTGAATTCAATCATACTGTGTTCTTGTTATTTGTGGCAAACAGGTAAATACACAAAAATCTCAATGGGAAGAGAAAACCAGACGTTTGTAGATGAGTTTTTGTTGCTGGGCCTTTCACAAGATGCACAGACTTAGACCCTCCTGTTTGTTCTTTTCTTCATAATTTACATCCTGACTGTACTTGGAAACCTGTTCATTATTATTCTCATCCTCATGGATTCCAGACTTCACACCCCCATGTACTTTTTCCTTAGAAACCTCTCTTTTTAAGAAAGCTGTTTTTGGAAATCCAGAATGTAGCCTCCCAGATGGCTTCTCAGGGGTATCCTTGTGCCAACCAAAGGACTCCCTTCCTGTCACTGTGCCTTTGCTCTCCCCTCCTCTTCATCCAGTCTAAACCTCTCTCCAGAGCTCCCCAGGCACTATTTCACAAACTCTTCATTTTTTTTCAACATATGGGTATGCCCTGGTGTGTATACAAACTACCGTTCTACCTGGTCTGGTTGGTATTAGCGCCTCAAGAGCAGGGACTGTCATCACAGAACTAGACATGCAGATGCTCCTACTCTGGGAACTAGACATGCAGGTGCTTGTGCTCTGATTGGGGAAGATACAGAGACAACTACTAGTGAAGGATGGAGGGTAAACATTCCAGGCATTGAGACATTGTGTATAGAAATATGTGCACAATACCCATGAGAGTCTCTACTGAATCTGTAAATTATCTTTTATTTGCTCTATGCAATGTTCACTTGGGTGAGGTGATAGACTAATTCTACAGAGATGATGCCATGGCAATCCTTAGAAAAACATTGGGAAAATGCAATACAGGTAAACTAGAGATTTGTAATAATACCACTTGTTAGTTTATTTCTGTAGCAGAATAATTTTCTCTGTGGATGGTATGCTGTAGTAATAGGGAAACTTGAAAATTCCAAAGTCCTTCCCTTTTTTGAGAGACTGGTTAGTGTTGGTGTGTGTGTGTGTGTGTGTGTGTGTGTGTGTGTGTACATGTGTGATATTTATTAATTATTTTAAAAGAGAATTGTCTTGTAGATATGTATTAAGAAGAGCCAAACTGAATCTTTCCACTTGGCAAGGAACAAAACTTTCTGAAACTCAGGCCTTAACCAGTAGCTTGGAAGACCAACTCAAGTGTTAGGAACTGTGTGTTTTTGTTTCTTGTTATTTCTGTCTTAGATTCCTTGTGTCCTTTAATGATATTTAAAATCTTGTGCCTAAAAATTTATTTTGCTTAATTCTGATGTAGACATGCATGTTTACATTTATATTAAATATTTTCTGTGTAGTTTCCTCTCTTTCAAGATGAATATATTTAAATAAAAATGGTCAGCAATATATTAAAAAAAAAAAAAAGAAACCTCTCTTTTGCTGATCTTTGTCTCTCAAGTAGCATTGTTCCTCAAGTGCTGTCACACTTCCTGGTAAAAAGGAAAACTATTTCCTTTTGGGGCTGTGTGACACAAGTAATTGTCTCCCTTCAAATTGGGTGTACAGAGTGTGCACTGCTGGCAGTGATGTCCTATGACCGGTATGTGGCTGTGTGCAAGCCTTTGCACTATTCCACCATCATGACCCAACAATTATGTCTGCAGTTGGCCATAGGGTCCTGGGCCAGTGGGCTCCTAGTATCTTTGGTAGATATTGCTGTTTTTTCTTTAATAATTATACATCTTTTTTTATTAGATATTTTATTTACACTTCAGATGCCATCCCCTTTCCCCATTCCCCACCCTTAGAAAACCCCTATCCCATGCCCCCTTTTCCTTTTTGCATTTATACATTTTTTTAAAAATAATGTTAATCATAAGCGTTATAAGTTTGGAATTGTTCAATCAGAGGTGTAACCCACTGACCAACCTAGATATAACAACTATCTTTGACTGGTGGAGATACATGAATATCTGCCTCCCTGTCTCCCCCCTCTTTCTCTCTTTCATCACCTAGCTTCTCCTATCCTTCTTCTCCTCCTCTTCTTACTCCTTTTCTTCCTCTCAGTACTCCTCCTAACTTAGCTCCTCCTACACATCACCCTTCCTGTTAAAATGAAACTTTTCTCTCAAAATACAATTAGAGCATAATTATGCCAATTTGTACCAGTGAGGTACAAGATAGTCCTAATACCCAGTCCATCATTTTGTTGACTAACCAGCACCTCTGTCATCTATCCTAACTAAAACATTTAGTTCTGAACCTGGCTTTAGGATGAATGTCAGCTGACGACCATCCACTCAAGTCTTTTCTCTTACGGTAAATAGCTATAAGTTTTCAACCCTATCAGAAATCCAGAATGACTGAGTTAACTATAATTGTGGGAAGCACAAAGCATAGCTTCTAAAACTTAGCCAATTTATAGAGACCTCTGAACACCTGAAAAGCCCCTATACTACCGAATGTTGGAGCATCAAATCTTCAGCCTTCTGGCCCAGAATCATCTGACAGACCTTGGTGATGCAGGATTATTAAGGATTGATTACTCTGTCCAGGCAGATATAATCAGTCGACTATTCTGCATGTGTGTCCTTTTCTGGACAGTAATTTGTCTGTAGATGGAGAGAGGCAATTCTTGCCTAGTGGCGGTTACCACACAACTGGAGTAACTCCAAGGATGCTCAATTTCTTCTTAGAATCCACGACAGGAAGCTGTCAGGAGCAGACAGGTCTCTAATCAATATGAACATTAATATAGAAATATTTGTAGCATCAGTTCTATGGACTTCTGATGTTTTGAAAACCAACTATCCATGTAAGGTAACCTGGACTGTTTTCTGTTAACTTCTCTCAGCTATTTCTAAGTAAAATATGGAAAACACCCTAACAATAAACTCAAAAATATGAATTTGCTATAGTCCCTTAACTCATAGGTTAACTGTCCCAAATCAGTTAAAAAAGGGCTGGGTCTAGGCATTGTATTCCTAAATGTGTTATACAGGCACAATGCCCATGAGTGTATCAATATTCATCTCATTTTTATATTAATAAGAGGCTCGTATCAATAAAAACCTTAAATTTGAGATCAAAGTAAATTTTGTACCATTTAAGAAATTATAACTTCATCTTGATAATAATTATACAGATTTCTACCAGTAGGTTATGGCTATGCAGTAAGTCCTAGCTAATCCCCCCTGTTCCAACAAAACCACTACTTGTCCCTAGAAAGACAGACCATTATTAACCACATTAGTCCCCAAGCTCAGGGAATAGGGGCGCTGACTCTTCTTTAACTTCTTCAAGCTGATTAAGGGCGTTGAGATTTTAGAAGAGGGGTGGGGGGAAGAGTAAGTTGATAAGTCTCTGATGCTGTGTCTTCACTGAATCCAGATGGAATTCCAGGACATCAGAGGTTTGGGCAGGTCTGCTCAGTATGCTTGATGAGTAGATACACCAAGGCTGTGTATTCTGCAATATAGAATTCTCAGAACAAGTTTTAGTACCAAGAAAAAAAAATTTCCCACCCCCAGGGGGTTGACATTTTTTTTTTAAAGATGTTGGTTCTGAAGACTTTTTTTTTTCCCGCTTGTTAAAATTGGTTGTAGTATTTACGTTTCAGATTTTATCCCCTTAGCCTACTTCCTCCCACCACCCAGAAACCTATCCCATCCCCCTCCTCATGCTTCTATGAGGCAGTGACCACACCTAACCCCCTCACTATCCTCTCCCCGACCTCACATCCCCCCCCACTGTGTGTTCATTCATTCATTTTTCATTCATTTTTTTCTATGGGACCAAGAAACTCCTCTCCCACCTATGTCTGACAGGGCCATCCTCCCCTACATATACTTCTGGAGTCTTGGGTCCCTCCCTATGTGTTCCCAGGCTGGTGGTTTAGACCCTGGGGGAGCTCTGGTTGTTTGGTATTGTTGCTTTCCTCCTGGGATCAATAACCCTTTCTGCTCCTTCAGTCCTCTCACTAAGTTCTCCATTGGGAAACCCCTGATCATATCAGTGGTTAATTGTGAACATTGTCCTCTGAGTGTTTTAGTCTTTGGCTGACCTCTAAGGAGACAGCTATATCATGTTCCTCACATTATGCACTTCCAGCCATCCACAACAGTGTTTAGATTAGGTGGCTGTACATGGGGTGAATACCCAGGTGGAAAGGTCTCCTGATGGCCCCTCCTTCAGTTTCTGTTCCATGTTTTGTTTCCCTATTTGCTCCCTTGAGCATTTTTGTTTCTCGTTCTAAGTAGAACTGAGGCATCCCCTCTTGGTCGTCCTTCTTCATGAGCTTCATGTGGTCTGTGGGTTGAGTCTTCGCTAATCCAAGCTTTTGGGCTAACATCCGTGGAGATATGTTTGTGTAACTATCTTCTTTTGGGGTTTTTGGAAGATTACTTTCTTGCTTTTTCTAGGTTGTAGTTTCCCTTCTTGTGTTGGAGTTTTCCACCAATTATTCTTTGAAGTGCTGGATTTGTGTTGAGATATTGTGTAAATGTGGATTTGTCATGGAATATTTTGGTTTCTCCATCAATAATGATTGAGAGTTTTGCTGGGTATAGTAGTCTGGGCTGGCATTTGTGTTTTCTTAGGGTCTGTATGATATCGGTCCAGGATCTTCTGGCTTTTATGGTCTCTGGTGAGAAGTCTGGTGTAATTCTTATAGGTCTGCCTTTATATGTTACTTTGCCTTTTTCCCTTACTGCTTTTAGTATTTTTTCTTTGTTTTGTACATTTGATGTTTTGACTATTATATGGCGGGAAGTATTTCTTTTCTGGTCTAAACTATTTGGAGTTCTGTAAGCTTCTTGTATATTTATGGACATCTCTTTCTTTAGGTTAGGGAAGTTTTCCTCTATAACTTTGTTGAGGATATTTACTGTTCCTTTTAGTTGGGAGTCTTCCCCCTCATCTATACCTATTATCCTTAGGTTTGGCCTTCTCATTGTGTCTTGGATTTCTTGTATATTTTGGGTTAGTAGCTTTTTGTATTTTGCATTTTCTTTGACAGTTGTGTCAATGTTTTCCATGGTATCTTCTGCACATGAGATTCTCTCTTCCATCTCTTGTATTCTGTTGGTGATACTTGTATCTATGACTCCTGATCTTTTTTTTAGGTTTTCTATCTCCAGGGTATTGTCCCTTTGTGATTTCTTTATTGTTTCTACTTCCATTTTTAGATCCTGCATGGTTCTGTTTAATTCCTTTTCCCGTTTGGTTGCATTTTTTTGAAATTCCTTAAGGGATTTTTGTGTTTCCTCTTTAAGGGTTTCTATCTGTCTACCAGTGCTCTCCTTAAGTTCTTTGAGAGTGTTATTTATGTCTTTCTTAAAGCCCTCTATCATCATCATGAGAAGTGATTTTAATTCTGATTCCTGCTTTTCTGGTGTGATGGGGTGTTCAGGGCTTGCTCTGATGGGGGAGCTGGGTTCTGATGATGCCATGTAACTTTGGTTTCTGTTGCTTACATTCTTGCTCTTGCCTTTTGCCATCTGGTTAACTCTAGTGCTGCCTGTACTTGCTGTCTCTGACTGAAGCCTGTCTTTCTAGTTATCTAGCTTGTGTCTGATCTCCTAGGGGTCCAGATGTCTCTGTGATCTTTTCCAGCTGCACTGATTACAGTGGTACCTCTAGGATGCCTCAGGATATGGTGCCTCCAAGGTAGTAGTCCAGCTAAGTGTCTGCTGTTCTGGGTGCAGTGTCTCCTCTAGAATATCTCAGGATATGTTGTCTGAAGCTCTGAGTTCATTTGTTCCTCTGTGGATCTGGATTGAGTGTACCTTCCAGTATGTCTCAGGTGGAATCCGGGGTCCACACAACAGCAGACCTGGCAGAGGTCTGATCTAGGCCTCAGATCTGAGAACTAGTTTCTAAGACACTGTCCAAGTTAGAGTGCCTGGGATCCCTGTTTCCTCTGGGTTCTTGGAGGTTGGGGACAGAGCTGCCACCCAAGATCTGCTCAGTGCTCTGGCCCAGACTGGAAGGGACCAGTGTTCCGGGCCAGGAGTGACTTCCTGGGTCCTTGTGGATCCCAGTTACTCCCTGTTTAGGGCAGGCCCTGCTGTCTGCTTACCTAAGATACTGCCTGAGTTAGAGCACCTGGGATCCCTGTTTCCTCTGGGTTCTTGGATGTTGGGGGCAGAGCTGCCACCCAAGATCTGCTCAGTGTTCTGGCCCAGACCGGAAGGAACCAGTGTTCCAGGCCAGGAGTGACTTCCTGGGTCCTTTTGGTTCCCAGTTACTCCCTGTTTAGGGCAGGCCCTGCTGTCTGCTTACCTAAGATACTGCCTGAGTTAGAGCGCCTGGGATCCCTGTTTCCTCTGGGTTCTTGGATGTTGGGGGCAGAGCTGCCACCCAAGATCTGCTCAGTGTTCTGGCCCAGACTGGAAGGAACCCTTGCTGTTGTTTTTTATCTTCCCTATCAAGGGCAGAACATAGTCAGCCATTACTTTTGTGAACTTCCTGCCCTCTTGAAGGTAGAAGCTTCAGCAGATACTTACAGCACAGAAATGGCCATCTTTGCAATGGGTGTGGTAATCCTCTTAGCACCTGTCTCCCTCATCCTCATCTCCTACTGGAACATCATCTCCACTGTGATCCAGATGCAGTCTGGGGAGGGGAGACTCAAGGTCTTCTCCACCTGTGGCTCTCACCTCATTGTTGTTTTTCTCTTCTACGGTTCTGGAATATTTAACTATATGCAGCCAAACACCAAAACCACGAGGAAACAGGATAAGATAATATCTGTGTTCTATACAGTGGTGACTCCGATGCTAAACCCCATAATTTATAGTCTGAGGAACAAGGATGTCAAAAGTGCCTTCAGGAGACTGGCTGCAAGAGTGGCCTTCTTTCAGAAGCAGTGACCTGTGGGTCTGGGTTTGACCACCATGGTAACATCTTTGAACATGAAGCAGGATTTTCCGAGGCAGTTACTAAGTAAGTCATTTCAGGAGGGATTACAAAACAAATGTGCAAACAAACAAAACACAAACAACAAAACCACACTGTGGAAATGATGACCACGCTAAGCCAGAACACAAACAAAAAGGAAAAAGGTAGAAAATTGGGTTGTGTTTTCTTTTTTTTATGAAAAATGGGTGATAATATTAATTAATTTGCCATTGACCTGTTTTAGGCATAAGCACAGTCAAATTTCCTGGCACAGACCTCAATTCTTAGTGTACTGGCTAGTTTTATGTCAACTTGGCATAAGCTGCAGTCATCTGAGGGGAGGAAACCTTGATTGAAAAATTGTCTCTGTAAGGCCTGGCTGTAGGCAAACCTGTAGGAAATTCTCTTAGTTAGTATTATGGGATGTCCCATACCATTGTGACTGGGGACATTCCATGGCTAGTGGTCTGGATTCTATAAGGAAGCAGGCTGAGCAAGCCATGGGAGCAAGCCAGTAAGCAGCAACCCTCCATGGCTTTTGTAACAACTCCTGACTCCTGGTTTCTGCACTGTTTGAGTTCCTGTCTTGGCTTCTTTCGGTAAACTGTGATTCAGGATATTTTAGCCAAAAATCTTTTTCTACCAAAATTGCCTTTGGTCACAGTGTTCATTGCAGCAATGGAAAAACCTAAGTCACCAGCTACCTGAAAGGCCCAGGCAAGGGGATCTCAAGTTCAGTATGCCTGGGAACCTCACTGAGACATTGTGGTTTTTCCTTTTTATGAGTTCTTGGAATATGTCTCAGTGGTAGAGTACTTACCCTGCATGCACAGAGGAATGGAGGGAGGGAAGGAAGTAGGGAGAGAAGGAAGTAGAGAGGGAAAAAGATGATTACATTAAAACCTTGGGTGTTTAAACCATACTGTCCTAAAATGACATCTTAATATGAATTGTATGCATGAATCTAACATCAAAAAACATTAGAAAAATTGAATGTTTGGGCTATAAAAGCCTTGGCGTGAACAGTGATTAAAATAATCAAAGTATCCAAAAGAGTCTTAAAGATTGAAGTCATTTATGTCAAGAGCCCATCAGTATGTGAAAGGGAACAAAGCTGGTTCACGATGTCCTCTTCTACAGTTCACAGAAGAAGAAGAATTTAAATAAATGTTTCAAAAATTTGTAAGGTTTAGAATGTCAGAGTAAATGGAATTTAGTGGTCATCGAATCCAACCACAATATGAGACTTAGAATGCCTCACAGTGCCTCTGTTGTCCAGAACATGTCTCTCCAGCACGGCTTTGCAGTAGAACTGACTCTCCTCGGAGAAGCACTATCTTGGACTTCCTCTGACTTATTTATTTAATATATTCATTCATTTAAAAGCTACTTGTTGAACTACTATTTCATGATCTTGCCTAACTCTGACATATGACTAGAATATAACATATTTCAATGTTAAAGCAACTATATTTAACCTTGTTAATGGAACTTTTGATACAATGTGTTGAAACTGGCACTCTATCCCTGTTCCTATAACCTTTATCACCAAATATATAACCTCAGTCTAACAATGAGAAAGATCAGAACACATTACAGTAAAGGGAGAACCTACAAAACACTTGGCCAGACATCCTGGACACTGTCAAGCTTATTAAAAAGTGGGGGGAATTTAGAGAATATTACAGCCATGGAGAACGTACATAGACACAGTGATTTAATGGAATATGGCTACTTGAAAGGGCATATCTTATTCTGTCAAATCTTTCTCTGATTCATCACTTTGTTTGCCACTCGATTAGATATCATTTTCAAACCTGGGTGCTTCATTCTATAAGCTAGCTTTACCTTCATTGTTTGGGAATAAAGGTGTTCCAAAGGTTTGGGAACTAAGGGTGTGTCTGTATTCCAGACAGAGTGATTAAAATGTGTGTAAGGCTGAGCCTCATCACAACTAGACATAGTAAGTAACACAATCTCCCATTTTACAGTGTGGTCCAAGATCCTGCAACAGGCTTTGTTTTGTGTTTTGGTTAAAGGCTTTTATTTTCTTAACTCAAAGCCATAGTTAATAGATATTCCTGAAAGGATGATTGTAGAAAGAATAATTGGTACATTTCTCCGTCAATCCTCTTGGGCTAACCTTTCTATATTCCAGAGAAGTCCAAGCATACATACAATAAAATGTGATCATATCTACCCACGTTTGTCTCTTCTAAGTCTCCCTATGTGCCCAACACATGTTTCTTTCTTAAAAATTAGTTTTTTGTTTTTTGAAGACCCAATAAGTGCAATCAGTGCTGCCTTCATGTGCATGGGTGTGGGCCATAGGAAATGTATAAATGGGAGCTCCTTTAAAAAAGGAATGATTTTCGTTTTTCCCAAAAGCTACCAGTTGCCAATACATCCTTTAAGATGTAGGGCCTGGACTGGGACTTTCCTGACTGTTCTGGAATTTTGACTATCTTTACCTTGTCCAGGTCTTGTTTGGTAATCAGTTTATCTACTGTGAGTTCATTAGTGTAGTAGCCGTGCCATGTCCAGAAGATAACCTTTCACAGCATTCCATCCCATCGTCCATCTCTTACATTTCTTTCTTTGTGCCAATCTTATACACTCTGTTAATCCTCCCTCAGCTTCTAGAAACTTTAATTTTAAAAATTGAGGTAACACACATTTATAATTTGAAAATTCACCACATCCCTAAACTTGGCACAAGGTTTACTTTCTTTTTTTTATTATTTATTTTTTAATGGATATTTTATTTATATTTCAGATGCCATCCCCTTTCCCCATTTTCCCTCCCTAGAAAACCCCTATCCCATGCCCCCTTTCCTTTTTGCTTTTATACAATTTTTTAAAAATGTTAATCAAAGGCTTTATAAGTTTGGTAATGCTCAATCAGAAGTGTAACCCAATACCCAACCTAGATATATCAACTATCTTTGACTGGTGGAGACACGTGAACATCTGCCTCCATACCCCCTCTCTTTCTCTCTCTCATCACCTAGCTCCTCCTCTCCTTCTCCTCCTCTCCTTACTCCTTCTCTTCCTCTAGGTACTTCTTTCCCCTTAGCTCCTCCTACATATCACCCTTCCTGTTAAAATAAAACTTTTCTCTCAAAATACAATTAGAGCATAATTATGCCTATTTGTACCAGGGAGGTACAAGATAGTCCTAATACCCAGTCCATCATTTTGTTGACTGACCAGAACCTCTGTCATCTCTCCTAACTAAAACACTTCGTTCTGAACCTGGCTTTTTTCTTGGCTTTAGAGTGAATGTCAGCTGAAAACCATCCACTCAGATCTTTTCTCTCAAAGTATATAGCCAGGATTGGCTATGAGACTATAGGTTTTCAACCCCGTCAGAAATCCAGAATGACTGAGTTAACAGGAGTTAACAGACAACAGTCCAGATTACCTTACATGGATAGTTGGTTTTCAAAATGTCAGAAGTCCACAGAATTGATGGTACAAACATTTCTATATTAATGTTCATTTTGATTAGAGACCTGTCTGCTCCTGACAGCTTCCTGTCTTGGATTCTAAGAAGAAATTGAGCATCTTTGGAGTTACTCCAGTTGTGGGGAGACAGCCACTAACTAGGCAAGAATTGCCTCTTTCCATCTACAGACAAATTACTGTCCAGAAAAGGACACACTTGCAGAATAGTCGACTGATTATATCTGCCTAGACAGAGTAATCAGCCCTTAATAATTCTGCATCACTGAGGTCGGTCAGATGATTCTGGGCCAGAAGGCTGAAGATTTGATGTTCCAACGTTCTGTAGTATAGGGAGTGTCCAGGTGTTCAGCGGTCTCTATAAATTGGCTAATCTTCTCTTTACACTTAAGTAATGCTCAGTCAGACACACTGGCCTTACTGGAGCAGGCTGAAGACACGAGTAAGAGATGCATCTGTATTGAGCTTTGCAGGAGCTGAGGAAGCTGAAGCAGATGTCAGAAAAATCTTTAGTTGTCCTCAGCTGTGTCTCTCTTGTCCTTGGAATCAGATGAAGAGAAAGAACCTTTATTTTCCCAGGTGTTAGTAGATTTTCTTTTATTCCCTATGGAACCTGCCCTTTCTTCAATCTATTGTCCCTTGAGGCCATGATGAAATTCCAATACCAGCAGGATAAACCTGAAGAAAGAAGACCAAATGCTAGTAAAGGGAAGCATCATCACGTGTACAGTAACATACTGAGAGTCTGAAGCTGAAGGACTTAAATTTAACCCCAGCTCTGGGACTCTCTGCTTGTGATGCTCGCCAGTTTTGTTAAACTCTCTGAGCTTCCATTTCCATTTTTTAAAGTCTGATCCTTTTTATTTATTTATTAAATTGTTTTACTTATTTATATTCCAAATGTTTGCCTCCCTTTCTGGTCCTCTTCCAACAATTCTTCTCCCTCCCCTTTGCCTTTGAGAGGGTCCTTCCCCACCTACCTCACCCATTTCAGCATCTACCCTCATCCTCCTTATGCCTCTCAACAACATCTCACCCCACCCCCCACATATCCCTTCCTTAGGGTATCAGGTCTCTACAGGAGAACGTGCATCCTCTACCACCGAGGCCAGACAAGCTAGTCCTCTGCTACATATGAGCCTTCTACCACAGATCAGCCCATGTATGCTCTTTGGTATCTTAGTCTCTGGGAGCTCCTAGGTATCTGGGTTAATTGATATGTTAGTATTCATGAGGTTGCAATCCTTCCATAGGTGTCCCTGACCTCAGTCCAATGGTTGGCTGTAAGTATTTGCCTCTGTCTCAGTCAGCTGCTGGTAAAGTTTCTCAGAGGATAACCATGCTAGGCTCTTGTCTGCAAGCACAACATGGCTTCAGTGGAAGTGTCAAGGTTTGGGTTTGGTGTATGCCCATGGGATTGATTCCAAGTTGGGCTGGTTATTGGATAGCTTTTACTTCAATCTCTGCTCCGTTTTTGTCCCTATATTTCTTTTAGACAGGAACAATTCTGGGTCAAAAATAGGTTGTTGACCCCATCACTCCACTGGGGGCCCTGCCTATTTACTGGAGATGGTCTCTTCAGGTTTCATCTCCCCATGACTGGGCTAAGGTCATTCTCACTGAGTCCTGTGGGTTTTTTTCCCACCCCCACCCCTGGCAGCTGTTTATCTCCACTCATTCTCCTGGCCCACTGGGTTTCTCTCCTATCTCCCTCCCATACCTGATCCAGCCCTGCTTTTCCCTCCCACTCCCCTCTCCCACCCAGGTCCCTCCTTCCCTCTGCCTCTCATGATTATTTGTTCCCCCTTCTAACTGGGATTGAAGCATCCTCACTTGGGTTTTTATTCTTGTTAAATGTTTATGGTCTGTTGGTTGTATCGCAGTTTCAATTGTGTAAAGATAGTTTTCTTGTTGGATAGAAGTGATACAATGATGAAATAAATTGGCTTATATTTGTTAAAAAAATAGCTATTGTTTATCAATTTAATAAATATTCACATCACATACTACCATAGATAAGGCATTCTTCTGCCCATTTGATTATACATGTTAAAAAACCAAATACAGTTTTTGTGCTTATATGGTTGGTATTTTATTTATTTATTTATTTATTTATTTATTTATTTATTAGAGACGAGTTCTCATAGGATGGTCTTGCATTCACTATGTAGCTGAGGATGACTTTGAACTTCTAACTCTCCTGTCTTGACTTACCAGTTACTGAGATCTGTGTGGAGGGGCATACCCAATGTGTATAGTGTAGCATGTTGAAGCAGAACTTCATGTATACTATGCAAGCACACCACCAACAGAGCTACTCCTCCAGTCCAAATCTTAGTCCACATTTAGTGGCATCTGCAAGCAGACTAGCACAAAACAAGACTAAATGGTCTCTAAAAATCCAGGAAGCAAAAAATACAGCAACATGGGGGAGTGTGTCCCCAACACATAGCTCTTAGTATTAGATTTATCGTTTTTAGTTATCATGCCCTATGCTGATCATTCTCTAAGAAACTGTATAAGGGGGAGACACACTCCTTGTTCACTAATTGTTCAGGTGACTTGAAGCTTTTGGGTTTTGAAGGAGCCAGTCAGCAGTTTAAGACAGAAATAGAATGCAAATAGATTATTAGATTTTGGCAAGCTTCACTTTTTTTGTTAAAAAAAAAACCAAAATAAAACCCTGTTTTGTTATAGCTGGGTCCTATGCTCAGAGACATTGGTGTGCATTTTATAAGATAGTGGGTCAATATGTGACAGGAAACTTTGGTGGCCATGTTTCCAGAGATCTAGTCAAGTAGCCATATGTCTCAAAGATGCCACGGGAGTCTTGATAAAGTTGTCCAGTGTAGCAATACAGCATTTGGCCGAAGGGAGGAGTTATTAGTACTGGCCATTAGCGGCATCTGTGTTGCCACTGCCTTTAGGTCTTAGATGTGATTTATCTGCACAGGGCCACACCGTACTATCACCTTGTATGGGAAAGCATGGTAGTTGTTTTATATTCTCTGCTTATCACGCCTCTGTACAGAGAGCTTAGCCAAGCTGATGGTCCTTGTCATGGAAGTGATGACCTCCTAGGAACATATAATATTCAGTGGGATCCTTGTAGACTCCACTACAACAAAAGCATTGAACCTGGTCCTCTGGATGACATGAATCCACTTCAAAACCTCATCCTTGAGGGAGACTCAGAGGAAAAAGTCAATGATCTCAGATTCCTTGATTGGCATAGAGGACAGGCCTCAATCATTCCCTTGTCTATGTGTTGAAGGTTGTTGATGAGGATCCATTCCTTATCTTGGCCTTGCCTCCACAAAGTCCATCATTCTCTGCCTGGTTGGACATAGACAGTGCCCATGGCCCAGAAGACCTTTACAGAAGCCAATGTTTGTCCTGGATCCTCCAGGATCTCTTGCCATACCTACATTTTCTGTCATTTGGTGTTTACCAGAAGAAGCAGAATTAAATTATTCAGTTTAAGGCTGTTAAAATCATTTTACTAGAGAAAGCAAAAACCCTAATTGTGCTTTAAATTCTAATACCATTTAAATGCACCACTAAATTTTAAAACAATGTTTTGCATTACATTTTTATTAAGTTACTTATTTTATATTGCAATTGCAGCTTACCCTCCCTCCTTTCAAGTCTACCCTGTCCCCCTTCCCATTGATCCTCCTGTTTTCTTCAGTGTCTTGCATATCAATAAGAGTAAATACATCTTCTTCTATTGAGTTTAGATAAGGTAACCCAGTTAGGGAAAAAGGATCCAAAGGCTGGCATTGTAGTCAGAGACAGCCCCTGCTCCTGTTTTAGGAGACTCACATGAAGACCCAGCTGCACAACTGTTACATATATGCAGAGGTGCTAGGTCAGTCCCATGCATGCTTTTTGGTTCAGTTGCTAAGAACTCCTATGGGCCCAGGTTAGTTGATTTTATAGGTTTTCTTCCTCTGTTCTTGACACATAAAAACTACCCTAAATCTACCAATAGGAGCAAGTATAACTTACAAATTTATGAATGGAGTGTTAGAAAGGAAGATAGACAGAGAAATACTTAGAGCCATGTCACAGGATATGGGAGGAGAAAAATGTCCAAGAACTAGTTCCCGCCATCTCAAGCAAGGTGGTTGCAGACATGATGATTCTTGCTTACAACCATTTCCTCCAAATTTCTCCAACAAGGCCATACCCCCTAATTCTTTTAATCTTTTCAAATAGTTTCACCCCTGTGTGACTAAGCATTTGAAATATATGTACCTATGAGGATCATTCTTATTCTAACCACCACAACCTAATATTCAGTTTTGTCTAATATCTTTTTTTTTTCCTCAAGAAAGGAATTAGTGTTTGTTGGAGTAATAGATGTTTTCAGGATTAAGTAGGAAATGGCACATGAGCTTGGATCTTCTGATCATTCAGTAAGCAAATACTAAAAACTACAAAACCAACATATAACTTATTTATGTGAGAGTGGAGGTATAATAATAGGTGTGGAAAAGTCTAAGCAGAGATATAAGTGATGATACAGAGGAAAAGAGAGAGTAGAACATGGGGTTAACCAACATAAGAATGAATGAAATGTCTTATGGAGCATCACTACTATGTGTTTTAATGAAAAATACAATTAAAAAAAAGATTTTTGATGGATACCCTATATGAGTGGACAATTCTCCCAGAATATTGAACAAACATATTAGGGCCAGGAGTGGCAAATCTTCCTATGAATTGTTGGTGAGATAGCCCCCCCCCCCCAAATACAGACTTATTGATAATGCTCCTGCATGCCCATCATAGATAGTAACATTCTATCATTGAAGATACCCCACATTTTGATTACAGAACATAGAGAAATCAAATTGAAACTAAACTGGATTCTTTCTTGTAGGCATAACATTATTGTGCATTGTGTAAAGATTATCCTTGTATTATTTGAATGCTTATTTCTCTGTCGCCATATCTGGCTGCAATCCTTATTCTGAGACTCTCTTTCTTAGTGTTGTATAAATATTGCTTCTCAATTATTCTCTGATTGGTCAATAAAGAAGCTGATCAGCCGATAACTAAGAGAATAGGGCTGGAATTCCTCCCAGTCAGGGGAAGGGGGAGTCAGAGAAAGAAAGTGGGGATTAGCCATGGGAGAGTAAAAAGAGGTCATTATTAAATCATGTCAAAGAGGCACAGATGCCAGATGTTTAAAAACTTAAAAAATTTTTTTTCTTCCCAAACATGGCAGACTCCAGCTGCTCTAATGCAAGACAAACCAGTCCAAAGGATAGGTGGGTGAGCCCTTGCCAGTTGTTACAGGAGCAGAATTACCCCACTCCCTAGATTCAGTTCCCATTCCACCACCTCCCCACCCTTACCTCACTGCTAACCATGTAGCTGGGCCTCTGCCCCAATTCCTCAATTATAGTAGACTCTAGATGCTCAGGTACAGGCCACACCAGTCTGGAGAACACAGATCCCCTGCTGTACCAAAGACAAAGCAAGTTCCCAGAAGTCAACCCCCCAACTTCAGATATTCATTCCATAATAGTCCAGAGGTCAAGAAGGATGCCACAAGTCTGGGCCACAAAGCCCAGAAGAACAAAGACAAAACAGAAACCAAGGAACAAAATATCCATCCAACAAAGATGAACTCAGAAATCAGTACCTTGACCTATAATCATTCCAAACCCAGAGGCCTAAATGCCAGTGTAAGAACACAATCAACAACAGACAGGGCAATATGGAACCATCAGAGCCAAGTTATCCTATGACAGCAAGACTTGACTATTCCAATACAGCTGAAGCATAAGAAAATGATCTTAAATCCAACTTTACCAAAATGATATAGGTCCTTAAAGAAGAAGTAGAAAAAAAATCCCTTAAAGAAATTGAGGAAAAGATGAACAAAAAATTGGTGGAAATCAATAAGTACCATAAAGAATGCCAAGAAAGCCAAGAAAAAAAAACCAAACAGGTGAATAAAATTGTTTAAGAACTGTAAATTGAAATAGAAATAATAAATAAAACACAAACTGAGAGAATCCTGGAAATGGAAAGTCTAGGTAAACAAACAGGAACTATAAAGCATCACCAACAGAATACAAGAGATGGAAGAAAGAATCTCAGGGGTTGAAGCTACAGCACATGAAATTGATGTATCAGTCAAAGAAAATGTTCCTGACATAAAACATCCAAGAAATCTGGGAATCTATGAAAAGGACAAACCTAAGAATAATATGAATAGAAGAAAACAATTCCCAGTTCAAAAGCCCAGAAAATATTTTCAACAAAATCACAGAAGAAAATTTCCCTTACCTAAAGAATGAGATGCCTATAAACGTACAAGAAGCTTACAGAACACCAAATAGATTGGGCCAGAAAAACTATCATTCTGCCACATAATAATCAAAACACTAAATGTACAGAATAAAGAAGGAATTTTCAAAGTTGCAAGGGAAAAAGGCCAAGTAACACATAAAGGCAGAACTATTAGAATTACACCCAACTTCTCAACAGAGACTCTAAAAGCCAGAAGGTTCTGGACAGATGTCTTGCTTACTCTAAGAGACCACAAATATCAGCTCAAATTACTATACCCTATAAAACTTTCTGTAAGTTTAATTTTTTCAAACCTTATTTTTAATGATGGTTCTTAAATGCTTTGCCCTCTCTTCTAGTCCACCCCACACAAGAGAGTGGGAAAGAAAGGATGGGGGAAGTGGACCTGCTTAAAAGGATTCTTTGGAGCAACTCTCTTCCATGTTGCTTGGAAATCCGGCAGTTCAGTTCACAGGTTAGCAGGTGGTGGTAGCTTGATCCACTCCTAGACAATTCATAGATACACCAGCAGTCCAGTTCGATAGAGTCAGGTTAGCAATAGAGATGATACAATGTAGCAGAGACAACCAGGCCTCAGCCTTAGCTCAAGTCAGCAGGAGGGACAAGCAGGAAGACTAGGATAAGTTTTCGGCTGTGCCTCTCAAGGAAGAGAAGATCAGCGAAGAAGAGAAACCTATCAGTGTTGCACAGCTAGCTGTACCAGCAAGCCAAGTTGTCTTTCCATCACTCTGTAGAGTCCTATATATACCCTCCAAACATCACATTTCCTCCATGTGTCTTGCCCAGTATGGGTCTTGCCTCAGCATGGGTCTTGCTTCAGCATGAGTCTTGCCTCAGCATGGGTCTTGCCTCAGCATGGGTCTTGCCTCAGCATGGGTCTTGCCTCAGCATGTGTATCCAATCAGTCTGAGTTCAAGGAGTCCCAACAAACGCAGCTCAACTATACAAAGTAAGGTGGACCAACACATGTATGTCATTAGCAAAAATTCTTCATCTTGTGTCCTTTCATGTGCTTGCTTTAGCAGGACATCCTTTCTCCTGCTTCAGTGAAATGTTCCTTCGTAAGTCCGCCTTAGTTTTTCACCTGTGTCCATTTCAGGAAAACACTCCTTTGAGTGCTTGCCCCAGCAAAACACCACCCAATACAACTGACTCTCCAAAGAACCCTTACATTTTCCATTCAACTTTCCATCACCATAGGTGGAAAAAATAAGTTATTCCATGACAAAACCAAATTTAAACAATATCTATCCACAAATCAAGCCCTACAGAAGATGTTAGAAAGAATACTTTAACCCAAGGAGGTTAATTACACCCAAAAAAACAGAGGAAATAAATTTTACTCCAGCAAAAACAAAGGAAGGGAAACACACACACACACACACACACACACACACACACACACACCACACCCAGCATCAACATCATAATAACAGGAATAAACAATTATTGATCATTAATATCTCTTAACATTAATGGTCTCAATTCCCTAATATAAAGACAAGCTCTCAGAAGGGATGAAAAAAAAAATACAAAACAAACCCCCAAACCCCAGAATCCATCATTTTACTGCATACAAGAAACACACCTCAACATCATCAACATCAAAGATAGATATTGCCTCAGAGTAAAAGACTGGAAAAAGATTTTCCAAGCAAATGGACCCAAGAAGCAAGCTGGTATAGCTTTTCTAACAAAATAGACTTTCAACCAAAATTAATCAAAAGGGATGGGCAAGGACATTTCATACTCAACAAAGGAAAAATATACTAAGATGACTTCTCAATTCTGAATATCTATGCCCCAAATTTAAGGGTACCCACATTTACAAAAGAAACATTTCAAAAGCTTATATCAGGCACAGAACACTACCCATAAATAGTGGGAGACTTCAAAACCCTACTCTCACCAATGGACAGGTCATTGAAACAGAAACTAAACAGATAACAAACATTATGACTCAAATGGACTGAACAGATATCTATAGGACATTTCACCCAAACACAAAAGAATGTATCTTCTTTTCAGCACCTCATGGAACATTCTCCAAAATTGACCATATAACTTGGTCACAAAGAGTATACATGGAGGGATCTATGGCTCCAGCTACATATGTAGCTGAAGATGGCCTTATCTGACATCAGTGGGAGGGGAGGCCCTTGGTCCTGTGGAGGCTTGATGCAAAAGTGATAAGGTGAGAGTGGGTGAATGGGTGGAAGAGCACCTTCATAGAGGCAAAGAGGAGGGGAGATGGTATGGGGGGATTGGGGAGGGGAAACTGGGAAAGGGGATATCATTTGAAATGTAAAGAGAATAAAATGACTAAGAAAAAATACAGAAAAAATATCTGTCAATGCAATTCACCGTATAAACAAACTGAAAAAAAATCCCCACATGGTTATCTCTCATTAGATGCTGAAAACACCTTTGACAAAAATCTATCATCTCTTCATGATAAAAGTTTTGGAGAGATCAGGGATACAAAGCCTATATCTAAACCTATAATAAAGGCAATATACAGCAAGCTAATAACCAACATCAAATTAAATATAGAGAAATTCAAAGCAATTTTACTAATATTGGGGACAAGACAAGGCTGCTCCACACTCATATCTATCTAGTATAATACTTGAAGTTCTGGATAGAGCAATAAAACAACTAAACGAGATCAAAGAGCTACAATTTGGAAGTGAATAAATCAGAATATTGCTATTTGCAAATGATATGATAGTATAGGTAAGTGACCTACAAATTCTATCAGAGAACTCCTACAGCTGATAAACACCTTCAGCAAAGTGGCTGGATACGAAACTAACTAAATAAAATCAGTAGCCTTTCTATATACAAATGACAAATGGGCTTCACAATAACCACAAATAGAAAATATCTTGGTGTGACTCTAACTCTAATCAAGCAACCAAAAGACCTGTATAATAAAAACCTCAAGTCTTTGAAGAAGGAAACTTAAGACAATATCAGAAGACGGGAAGATCTCCCATGCTCATAGATCAGTGAGATTAACATAGCAAACATGGCCATCCTACCAAAAGTAATCTACAGATTCAACCCAATTCCCATCAAAATTCCAACAGAATCCCTATAGACCTTGAAAAAACAATGCTCAACTTCATATGAAAAAACAAAAAGCCCAGGATCTCTAAAGCAATCCTGTACAATAAAAGAGCTTCTGGAGGAATCACCATCTCTGACCTCAAGCCGTACTACAGAGCAATAGAAACAACCACATGTTATTGACATAAAAACAGACAGGTTGATCAATGTAATCAAACCAAAGACCCATAAGTAAATCCATACACCTATGGATACTTGATTTTTGACAAAGAAGCCAGAATTATACAATGAAAAAAAGCATCTTCAACAAGTGGTTATAGACTAACTGGATGTCTGCATGTAAAAGAATGTAAATAGATTCCTATTTATCAACCAGCCTGAAACTTAAGTCCAAGTGGACCAAAGACTTTATCATAAAACCTACACTAAATCTAATAGATGAGATACCTGAAGGAGAGAAAGTAGGAAGTAGCCTTAAACACATTGGTACATGAGACAACTTCTTGAACAGAACAATAGCTCAGGCACTAAGATCAATGATTAATAAATGGGACCTCATTAAACTGAAAATCTGTAAGGCATAGAACACTGTCAAAAGAACAAAATAGCAGTCCAAAGAAGGGGAAAATTTTCACCAACTCCACATCTGACAGAGGGCTGATATCCAAAACATATAAGGAACTCAAGAAATTAGACATCAACAAACTAAATAACCCAATTAAAAACAGGATACATCTAAACAGAAAGTTCTTGACAAGAATCTCTAATGGCAGAGAAACACTTAAGGAAACATTTAACATCCTTAGCCATCAGGGAGATGAATTTCAAAAAGATTCTGAGATTCCATTCTACATGTCAGAATGGCTAAAACAAAAACTGCAAACTATAGCTCATACTGGTGAGGATGTGGAGCAAGGGAAACACTCCTCTATTGCTGCTGGGAGTGCAAACTTGTATAACCACTCTGGAAATTGATTTGAAAATTTCATATAATATTAGGAATAGATTTACTTCAAGACCCAGCTACACAACTCCTGGACTTAAACCCAAAGGATGCTCCATCATACCACAAGGGCACTTACTCAACTATGTTCATAGCAGCTTTATTCATAGTAGCCAAAATCTGGAAACTTAGATATCTTTCAACCAAAGAATGGATAAAGAAAATGTTGTATGTGGATACAATGGAGTATTACCCAGCTACTAAAAACAAGCACATCATGAAATTTTCAGGTAAATGGATGGAACTAGAAAAGATCATCCTGAAGTAACCAGACCCAGAAAGACAAATATAATATGTACTCATAGAATGTACCTATAAATTAATATTAGCTATAAAGGATCACCATGCTATAATCTACAGACCCAAATAAGCTAAGTAACCAGGAGGGCTCAAGTGGGGGTGGGGGATGCTTGAATATCACTGATAAGGGGAAACAATAGACATTATGGGTAGATGAGGGAGAGGAATTAATTGGGGTTGGGGGTTGGGGAAGGGAACAAAATGGATTAGGTGTAGGTGTAGGGAAGAACAGAGGGAGAGTGCACTGGGAACAAGTGGAATTGGAAGGTCGGGGACATCTTTGGGGTTACCTAGAAACCTAGGGCCATGGAAAGTCCCTGGAATTTATGAGGGTGACCCTAGCTAAGACTCGTAGCAATGAGGCATATGGAACCTGAACTGATTGTCTTCTGTAAACAGGAGAAGCTTTTAATGGAAGAACTGGGACACCAACTCAGCCATAAAACCTTAGACTCACAAATTGTCATGCCTACAAGATGTGCAGGGGTAAAAACGGAGCAGAAATTGAGTAGCCAACTAATGATTGATCCAGCTTGAGACTCATGCAATGAGAGGGAGTCTGCTCCTCAGACTATTAATCATATTCTGCTATACTTGCATACAGAAGTCTATCATAACTGTCATT
Source organism: Arvicanthis niloticus (assembly GCF_011762505.2). Lineage (NCBI taxonomy): Eukaryota > Metazoa > Chordata > Mammalia > Rodentia > Muridae > Arvicanthis > Arvicanthis niloticus. The sequence continues at coordinate 75,172,128 of NC_047658.1, read as the reverse complement.
AGAGAGGCTTCACCAGCAACTGATGGAAACAGATACAGGGACTCACAGCCAAACATTAAGTGGAGCTTAGGGAATCCTATGGGAGAGGTAGAATAGAGTTAACAGAGACAGAGGGGTCAAGGATACCACAAGAAGACCTAAAGAATCAACTAATCTGGGCCCATAGTGGCTCACAGGGTCTGAACCACCAACCAGGGGGTATGTATGGGACTGACCTACGTCTTCTGCACATATGTTACAGTTGTATAGCTTGGTCTTCCTGTGGGATACTGAACAGTCGGAGCAGGGACTGTCTCTGTTGCCCCCCACCCCCTTAGGACCTTTTCTCCATAAGGGGCTGACATGTCTAGCCTCAGTAGGAGAAGATAAGCCCAGTCTTACTGTAACTTGATATGCCAAGGCTGGTTGATATCCCTGGAAGGCCTCACCTTTCCTGAAGACAAAAGGAGGAGGAGTGGATGGGTGTAGGGGAGCAGAGGTGAGGAAGGAAGAATGGGAGGAGAGGAAGGAGGAGAAATTGGAGTCAAGATGTAAAGTAAATAAATAGAGTTGATTTAAAAAACAATATATAAAAAAATTTTCTTATTAGGAAGTTCCAGAATTTTTAAGAATTTATAATTAAATTCCAGAATTTATAAGAAGTTAATAGTAATTGTTGTCTTTGGAAAAGGAGCATAGAGTGTTGATAGAGAAATTTGCTTTAAATTTTTTAGAGTTTTATTTTTGTTTTAAATCATGTGTTTATGTGTATGAATGCTGTATTTATTATGGCCAGAAAGGGTGTCAGATTCTCTGAAGCTGTAGTTACACTAGATTTTAATGTTAGAAATAAAGACACAAGTGATAAGCTGTTATTACTGTATTCATTGTATATGTGAAATCTAGGACAAGCAATTCCAAGAGCACTGTCTCATTTCCATAGCATCCCAGGAAGCCCAGAGAGCTTCTGACTTCCTCAAGAGTATTTCTTAGTAGACCAAGAGAAGTTCTAAGCTTGTGTTCACTTGGCTCTGTTCTTCCTTCATCACATCAAGATCCTAGTCCCACCAGGTGTCTATTTTCAGAATTAGTTTCTGGGATCTGCAAGGACCCTAGAGGTCCAACAGTAAAAGTTTGGGAGTCTGCCAAGAGAAGTTCCCTCTTTTCACTCTAATGCAGCTACTCTGGCTAAACACTGTTGTCAGTGACTTCTGTTCTCAGTTTCTGCAGTCTCTGGGGCTGCAGACTAATACATTTATTAATGAACAGTCACTGTCTGTGACCT
>NC_047658.1:74785864-74865864 GCF_011762505.2 Arvicanthis niloticus | reverse complement strand
CATTACATTGTTCCAAATGTCTATCTAAATCTTCTTGAATATTCAACACATCAGTAACATTTTATTGCTAAATGGCTAACAAAAGTAGCTGTCTTAACTTCTTGTGTCAAAGAAATTGCAGAAGCAGTGGTGCTAGCAATTAATGTAATTAAAGCTGTTATACCAGCAATAATCAAGCCCACTACTTCCTTGCTTCTGCTTAAAGCCTGACTCACTTATTCCAGTATTTGCAAGCTTTTTTCAGAATACTAAGATCCTGTAATATGCAATGAAATAAAACAAAAGGTGGTTGATAGACCACCATAATAGACATGCCACATTTTAGCACACTAACACAATTAGAAAGTGTAAAATCAATATAACTTACATTAAATACTGTAGAAGAAACAAAAGTAATTTTAACATGACAATTAAAAGAGCATTAAACATGCACTAACACTTGTTTGAAATCCAGATCCTGTCCAAACTTTATCTCTTGCTAACATAACATCATAGAGAACTTCAGCTAACTTCCAAATATGTCTCTGAAAATTTCCAGAACCAGCCTTCCAAATGAAGACTGTTATTTCCAATATTTGGATTGATTTGTAGACAAGTCCATGATTGAATCTGAATAACTGCTCACATTTAAGAAAAATACAAGAATCATTATAGCTTCTCTTTTTGATTCTCTGTCCCACAAGGTCTAAAAGCTTGAGGCAAGGCCACTTGTCCCATCTGGGATATAGGTAAGCAAAGGTGGGTCAGGCACATATGTCCAATACAGCTTCCCAGTCACCATTATCAGGGCAGTCAGCAAGCTCACAGATCAGCATCATTCTTTGTCCCAGCATCAGTATGTCTCAACCATCACTCTGGCAACCACCATACTCCTTCAGCATCCTGCATACAACACACAAAAATGCCCTCTTCCCCATATTAAATACCTGATTGGGATCATGCCATATGCCAGTAAATGGATTCTTCCCTTTCATCTAGGCATAAGTATGCCTAGTTGTAGGGTGCCATAGACACTCAGCAGAGTTCCTTGGCATCCAAATTTTTAAAAATTTAAAATAAAAAGAACAAAAAGAACATGATTTAAATAAATGTGTGGTGTGTGGGATTATAACTTCCCCTTTTTTATTTTATGAAGATATTGTTTTAAAGTTCCATGGGCCTGTTCCACAATACCTTGTCCTTGAGATTATAAGGAATCCCAGTATTATGGGTAATATTAAATTGTTGACAAAAAGTCTCAAATGTTCAACTGCAATAGCCAGTTCCATTATCTACTTTAATCTGTTTTGGAACAGCCAGCATAGAAAAACAATGTAGACAATAACTAATTATATTTTTTGTTGCTTCTTCTGTTAAAGCAGTTGCAACTAGAAAGCCTGAGGTAGTGTCAATAGTCACATGTACATATTTTAATTGTCCAAAATCAGAAATATGAGTATCATCCATTTACTATAATTGATTAGGTATGAGTCCTTGAGTATTAACATCACTATGTGGTACAGGTAGAAACTGAGGCCATTCAGGACAAGTCTTTACAATTTGACATGCACATTCTCTAGAAATATCAAATTGTTGTCTCAATCTATTACTATTTTGATGATGTAAAGAATGAGACTATTTAGCTAACTATTCCTGCGTAAGGCCTATAATCTGCCTAGTATACAAATCTGCTGTGGCATTGCCCTAAGGGGTCCAAGCAATGCAGTATGGGCTCTTAAATGTTCTATAAAGTTAAGGAACAGTACATACTCTTGAATTTGAGAATTAGCAGTATCTTAAAAAAAGGAAGTTTCAAGTAATTATAAACCATGAGCTATATATTGGCTATCAGTATAAAAATTAAAAGCTTGATTTTTCAGCATTTCTTATTTTTAAATTAGATATTTTATTTATTTACATTTCAAATGCTATCCCCTTTTCTGATCCCCCCAGAAGCCCCCTATCCAGTTCCCCTCTTCCTGTTTCTATGAGAGTGTACCCCACACACCCACACACTCCTGCCTCCCCACCCTCGCATTCCCCCACACTGGGGCATCCAGCCTTCACAGGACCAAGGGCCTCTTCTCCTACAGATGCCCAACAAGGCCATCCTCCCCTGCATATACAGATGGAGCCATGGGTCTATCCCTATGTGTTTCCAGGCTGGCTGTTTAGACCCTGGCAGCTCTGGTTGGTTGGTATTGTTGCTTCCTCCATGGGGCCACAAACCTCTTCAGCTCCTTCAGTCTTCTCTCTAACTCCTCCATTGGGGACCCCAGGATCATTTCAATGGTTGGCTGCTAGCATCTGCCTCTGTGTATGACAGACTTTGGCAGAACCTCTCAGGAGACAGCTATATCAGGCTCCTGTCAGCATGCACTTCCAGGCATCCAAAACAGTGTCTGAATTTGGTGACTGACTGCACATGGGATGGATCCACAGGTGGGTCAGTCTATAGATGACCCCTCCTTCAGTCTCTGTCCCACACTTTGTCTCCATATTTCCTCCCATGAGTATTTTGTTACTCTCTCTAAGAAGGATCGAATGTAGTTTTAATTTGGTTATTGGTTTTTTATATTATTTTTAAGTATTTTATATATTATAAACACTAGTCCTCTGGATAGCTGAAAAGATTCTCACATTTTATCAACTGCATCATTAATTGATTATATTTTCTTTTTCTTTTATAGAGCCATTTAATTTCCTAAGATCCCATTTATCAATTGTTGGTCTTGGTTTTTCTAATATATTGAAGTCCTATCCAGGAAGTCCTTAGCTGTTTGCTAAGTGGACATCTGCATCTTACTTTCTCTTCTACAAGTTTAAACCTCATCAAATCTTCTTTGGACTCACTGACCTGTTTGGAATTGAGTTTCACACAGGATGGGAAACAAGATCCAGTTTCATTTTCATCCCATTGAGAACAGTGTCCCAGAGCCATGTATTCAAGATTCTGCCTTTTCCCTGAAGTATATTCTTGGTTAATTTGTCAAAAGTCAAGTAGCTGTAGTTGCAAAGATTTCTAATCCACTGATTTATGTGTATATTTTTGCACCAGTATTATGGTATTTTTATCTATGGCTCTGTAAAATAATTTGAAATCAGGGAGAGAGTTACCTCCCACAGTATGTCTTTTGTACAAGATTGTTTTAGCTATCCTTGGAACTTTGTACTAAAAAATAAATTTTGAGATTTTTCTTTGATTTTTTAATGATTAATATCCTTGGATTTTGCAATGAAATAATATTGAATATGTAGGTTGATTTTGGTAGTTTGTCGTTTTCACAAGATTTATTCTTGAAATTCATGAGTGTGAAAGGCCTTTCAGGTTTTCTGTTCTCTTCCTCAATTGCTTCCTTCAGTATCTCAAATTTGTTATTGTGGGGGTCTGTAATTTCTTTTGTTAAGTTTATTCTAAAAAATTAATTTTGTGGCTAGTATGGATGAATTTTTCCCTGGTTCATTTTCATCATTGATATATAAGAAGGTACAGATTTGTGCTAATTGTATATCCTTCACAGTTGCTGAAAACATTCATCAGTTCTTAGACAAGTTTGAAGTTGTCTTTGGACCTTCTATGTATAAGATAATACTGTCTTCATATGGGGATACTTTGACTTATGCATTACTATTTACATCCCTTTTATTTACTTATTTTATTACTATAACTAAAATTTTAAGCACTATATTGAAGAGGAGTAGAGAGAGTAGCATCCTTCACTTGATTGGGATCTTGTTGAGAATGATCTGAATTTTCTTTCACCTAGCATGATGGCTTTTAGCTCATCACCTATGGCATTTATAGTTTTCTGTATGCGTCTCTTCCCTAGCCTCCCCATGACTTATTACTTATGATATTGTCAAGGGCCTTCTCTAGATCTGTGTAGATGATCATGTAATTTCTGTCTTTGAGTCTCTTTATATGGTAGATAGACCACTTTTATTGATTTATGCATGTTGAACCATCCCTTAATGCCTCAAAGGAAGTCAAGCTGGTACTGACCTAGAAGCATTTCTTGCCAGGCCAGTCATTGTTGCAGCCTACAGGATTCATAGTTGGGCATGACTGCTTATTATTATTTTTCTTCTCCAGAAACTTGCACAGCACCTTCTAGCACGATGTAAATAAAGTAGGTAGTGGGGAGGAAGCTTCTAGGTCAGAACCAGGTTGATTTTGCCATGTTCTTTGATTCAAGCATTGGGTTTCTCCAGCAATATAATCTTACTGTAAAGTTCTACACTTCATATGTGAAAGGTAACCAAAGGCATTGCCTATAGCCTCTAATTTGAGTGTGTGTATATGTATGGAACCTTATTGCCCAACAACTCCAGGTAATCCATTTTGGGGACTGAGATTTTTATTAGTTAGTATCTGGTGTCTAGTGAGGCCACTGTTGCCCTCAATTTATTCTTTTTTGTTAATTTTTAGTTTTTATTTTATTTTTTATTAAATTTTTATTGGATATTTTATTTACATTTCAGATGTTATCCCCTCTCCCCATTTCCCCCAGAAACCTCTTGTCCCATTCTTCCTCCTCCTGTTTCTATGAGGATGTGCCCCCATCCACCCACCTACTCACTCCCACCTCCCAGCCTTCGAATTCTCCCACACTGGGGCATCCAGCTTTTACAGGACCATCTCCTCTCCCATGTACGCCCAACAAGGCCATCCTCCCCTACATATACAGCTGGGGCCATGGGTCCCTCCCTATGTGCTCCCAGGCTGGTGGTTTAGACCCTGGGAGCTCTTCTTCCTTACTCTCCTTGTAGGCACTCATTACCCAAGTAAATGCTTAGAAATGCTGCTTGAGGGTTCATTGCTTTTTATTTTAAACTTTAAGAAAATCAAATGGTTTCTATTGATTTATATAAAAATAATACAAATAAGGAAAACTACTACATAAGTTTAATAGAAGAAATGTGCTTAAATAACTAGTGAATTTACTATTGTAAAACTAACCTTGTTTCTGGTTTTGGAATTTTTCTGCTATGGTTCTTGGAATTACCAAGATGTGGCATCAGCTTCTTGCCTGATGTTCTGTCTTAGCATAGCATCAACATTTCTCCATTATGATGTTTAAGTGTGTGTCAGTCAATTTTCTCTCAGTTTTAGTGTTTGCAAGTTTTGCCTTTTTATAAGAAATTCTCACCTTCTGGGTATGTCTCATTTCTTCTCTGAGAACACATTAAACACACACACACATATAAATTTTGTCATTTCTGTAAATTGTGTGATTTTACTTTTGTGTTACACTGAACTTTTTTTAACCTCTTACATTGTAAAGAGCAAATAATCATTGTATAAAGGGATGGCTTCATTATGACATTTGTCTAAAAGTATATCATTTATTTTGATCACTTTTACAGTAGCCCCATATTATTATTCTAGACTATCTGTTCCATTTCTTGTTTGTTCTCTTGATGGATCCTGTATTCAATGGTGAGAGAAAGCTGTGGCCTCAGAGCTGATTCAGAGACAGAAAGATCAGAAAAACAAGCTAGAAAACAGCCCAAGAGGATTCATTAATGTACCATTTCTTAGAATTACATTTCTACGAGAGGCCATTTCAGCTGGAGGTAAGTGTGCAGAGCCTGAAGGAAAGGCCATTCAGAGACAGGCCCAACTTGGGATCTATCCCATGTGCAGGCACCAAACCCTGACACTATTACTATGTTGTAGTATGCAAGCTATTTTGTGCTTGCAGACAAGAACCTATCATGGCTGTCCTCCGAGAGGATCTACCAGCAACAGACTAAGACAGATAAAGAAACTTACAGCCAACCATTGGACTGAGGTCTGGGACCCCTATGAAATTGTTAGGGGATGTACTGAAGGAACTGAAGGGGATTGCAAGACCATAGGAGAACAACAGTATCAACTAACCTGGACCCCTCAGAGCTCCCAGAGACAATGCCATCTGTGGGGCAGTGATAGGATGGCTTGGGTTTTGGTAGAAGCACTGGCTGAAAATAGCCCGGAGACCCAACAGGTGTCCATGCCTGTGAGCATCTATTCTGCCATGCTCCCAGAATCCAGGCCCCTGACACATGGTGTAGACCTCCATTTGATCTGCACAATTCAGTCACATAGGGCAACGCTCCTACCAGCCCCTCTACAGGCAGAGGGCATGACTACAGGCCTCAGGTCCTAGAGAGATTTCCATATTAATGAAATACCTAAAGGCCAGAGGGCAGAGCTAAGTATTCTTTCCCAGACTCTTCTACTCTCTCCCTCCCTATTTAAGTCAGGTCCGCCCTGACCTAGGTGAGGTTACCGCCAGACCATCTACATCCACCATGAACAATAAAGCTTTTGAAAACCCATGGACTTCCACATGTCTTTGGGGCCCACCGTGGGGGAACTGCGGAGAAGGTCTCAACTACAGAGCCATGTCTAATCTCCATGGAGAGCTTCTCTGTGTCCTGCCATGGAGGCCCGCTTCTTCAAGCAAGCTAACTGGCTGCCAGCAAAGTGAGTACTTACTTCGGGGGGAGGGGGCGCTGTTGGGGCTTTCCTCTCTCTCCCTCTGTGGCCTCTGCTACATATGTAGCAGAGAAGTGCCTTGTCTGGCCTCAAGGGAAAAAGATGCACTTAATCCTGTAGAAATTCAATGCCTCAAGGAAGGAAGATGCTAGCAGGCTGAGGTGGGAAATAATAATAATAATAATAATAATAATAATAATAATAATAATAAAAGTAAGAGTAAAAAGCCAGGTAACATACAAAGGCAGAAGTTATGGTTAGCTCTGGTCTTGTATTTTGATGCTAATTCTGCTTTCCCAGGAGGGGCTTCAGATGAAGAGTGAATCAGTATACAGGTGACTTCTTGTGAACCTTCTGACCACCTTAATTTGTAAAATAAAGGCTAGAGCTGGTGATTGGGCAGTAGAAGAGGAGGTGGAGCAAAAAAGTTGGGTGGAAAGGGAGAGAGAGAGAAGAACTACCAGGAGAGATGAGTGGAAAGACAATGGAGGAGAAGCATGTGGCCTGGAAAAAACACAAGTTATAAGGGATCTCATAGATGGAGAATAGAGGAATGTAGTGGTAAATCTGCCCAATCTAGGCATGCAATTTGTATTCATAATCATTGAGTTATGATTTCTTTGATCGGGCTTATTTGCATTAGAGATTTACTGCAATAGGCAGACCTATCAGAATTGCATCTGACTTCTCAACAAAGACTTTAAAAGATAGATGGGCCTAGACAGATATCCTGCAACCTTTTAAAAGAAACCACAGATGCCAACCTAGACTACTATACCCAGCAAAACTCTCAATCAACATAGATGGAGAATACAAGATAGTTCAAGATACATCCAAATTAAAACAAGATCCAGCCACAAATATAACCCTACAGAAAATACTAGAAGGAAAATTCCAACCCAAGAAGGATAACTACATTCAAGAATACAAAAGAAATGAGTAATTTCATACCAGCAAAAACAAGGAAATCACACATAAATCCCCTGCACATACATACACACTAACACCACAAACATCAAAATAACAGAAAATGATAATCACTGGTGATTAATATCTCTCAAAATCAATGGATTCAATTTTTCCATAAGAAGACACAGGCTAACAGAGAGGAAGTGAAAATAGGATCCATCATTCTGCTATATACAAAAAACACACCTCAGCTATAAAGATAGATATTGCCTCAGAGTAAAGAGAAAAACTTTCCAAGCATATGGACACAAGAAGCAAGCTGGAGAAGGCATCCTAATCTTTAATAAAAGAGATTTTCAACAAAAATTAATAAAGAACAGGAAAAACACTTCATACTCACCAAAATAAAAAAAAAATCTATCAAGATTATATCACAATTTTGAATATCTATGCTCTATATACAAAGGCACCCACATTTGTATAAGAAACATTGCTGAAGCTTAAGTCACACATCAAACATCACACATTAATAGTGGGAGACTTCTATTCCTGTCTGTTTCCTATCCAAGTCAGATCAGCAGCCTGATACCCACCCACATGCTACAGCCTGTGCTCCTCTCAGATGATCTTCAATAACCAAAGACACAGGTGAGAATCTTGACCAAATGCCCACACCAGCTGGGACCACCAGGGACCCAACTCTCATGACCCCCAACTGAGCTCCACCTTTGTTCTGGTTTGCTTCCTACCCTGGCCAGATCAGTGGAACTTTACCTGCTCACATGATACAGCCTGTGCACCACCCAGGAGGTGCTCTGTAACCAGGGACAAAGAATGCCTGCTCTAACTAGAGACACAAGAGACCCAACCAAATCAAAACAGCACTGCCTTCCTCCAAGGAGATCAGCCATACCTGCCTCCTTGGAGGCAGGTAAGAGACACCCAGGCAAGTTAACCCCAGGGATAACCAGATGGCCAGAGGCAAGTTCAAGATCATAAGCTACAGAACACAATACATACAACCACAACCCAGTTCTTTCACCACGGCAAGCCCTGGATACCTCAACATGACTGAAAAAGCAAGATAATGGCCTAAACTCCCATTTCATGAAGATAGAGGTCTTTAAAGAGGATATAAAGAATTCTCTTAAAGAAATACAGGGAAACAGGCAAATAGGCAGAAGCCTTTGAAAAGGAAACAAATAAATTCTTTAAAGATATGCAGGAAAATACAATCAAGCAGGTAAAGGAACTGAACAAAATGAACCAAAAACCTAAAAGTGGAAATAAAAACAATAAAAAAAAACATAAAAGAAGACAATGCTGGAGAAGGACAACTTAGAAAAAATATCAGGAGCTACAGATACAAGCATCACCAACAGAATAATAGAGAAACAGGAGAGAATCTTAGTTGTAGAAGATCCCATAGAAAATATTGACACATTAGTAAAAAAAAAAAAAAATGTAAAAAGCACTTAACCTAAAATATTCAGGAAATACAAGACACAATAAAAAGATCAAACCTAAGAATAGTACAAATAAAGAGGGTAAAGAATCCCAGCTCAAAGGGCCAGAAAACATCTTCAACAAAATCATACAAGAAAACTTCCCTAACCTAAAGAAAGAGCCATAAATGTACAAGAATCCTATAGAACACCAAATAGATTGAACCAAAAAAAAAATCTTCTCATCAAAATGTACAAGAATCCTATAGAACACCAAATTGATTGAACCAAAAAGAAAATCTTCTCATCACATAATAATCAAAACATGAAATGCAGAGAACCAAGAAAGAATATTAAAAGCTATAAGAAAAATAGGCCAAGTGACATAAAGGTAGAACTATCAGAATTGCACCAGACTTCTCAACAGAGAATCTAAACACCAGAAGATTCTACACAGATATCATCCAGACCCTCAGAGAACACAAATGCCAGCCCAGGCTACTATACCCAGATAAATTCACAATCATGATAGGTGAAGGAACCAAGATATTTTATGACAAAACCAAATTTAAACAATACTAGTCTACTAATCCAGCACTATTATGATACTGGAACAAAATCTCCAACAAAGGAAGGGTAACTACATCCAAGAAAACACAAGAAATTAAACATTTCACAAGAAACCCAAAAGAATTATACAAACGTAATACCACCTCCAGCAACAAAGATAAGAAGAACTAACAATGGTCTGTCTTTAATATCTCTCAACAACAATGGACTCAAATCCCCAATAAAAAGACACAGGCTACGAGAGTAGATATGTAAACAGGATTCAGAATTTTGCTGCATACAAGAAACATACCTCAATAACAAAGACAGTCACTACCTCAGAGGAAAAGGCTGGAAAAAGTCTTCCAAACAAATGGTCCCAAGAAACAAGCAGGAGTTGCCATCCTAATATCCAATAAAAAAGACTTTCAACCAAAAGTTATCAGGTGAGATGGAGAATGACACTTCATATTCATCAAAGGAAAAATCTACCAAGAGAAAGTCTCAATTCTGAACATCTATGTCTCAAATGCAAGGGCACCCACATTCAGAATGGAAAGTTTACTAGCTCAAAACACCCATTGAATCCCACACAATAATAGTGTGAGACTTCAACACCCCACTCACACCAATGGACAGGTCATTGAAACAGAAACTAAACAGAGACACGGGGAAAGTAATAGAGGTTATGAACCAAATGGATTTAACAGACATCTATAGAACATTTCACCCTAAAACAGAAGAATATACCTTCTTCTCAGCACCTCATGGTATCGTCTCCAAAATTGACCAAATAATTAGACACAAAAACAAATACAAGAACACTGAATTAATCCCATGTATTCTATCACACCACCATGGACTAAGGCTGGTCTTCAAAAAACAAAAAACAAAACAAAACAAAACAAAAAAAAACAACCAGAAAGCCAACATACACAGAGAAGCTTAACAACTATCTACTCAGTGATAACTTGGTCAGGGAAGAAATAAGAAAGAAATTAGAGACTTTTTAGAATTTAAAGAAACTGAAGGTACAACATACCCAAACTGAAAATGACACAATGAAAGCAGTACTAAGAGGAAAACTCATAGCTCTGAGTGCTTCTATAAGGCAAAAGACACCATCAATAGGACAAATCAGCAACCTACAAATTGGGGAAAAAAATCTTCACTAACCCTACATCTGACAGCGGGTTAATATCAAAAATATATAAAGAACTCAAGAAGTTACCCTCCAAAAACAAAATAACCAAATTAAAAATGAGGTATATTTCATATTAATAATAAACAAAAAATCACAACAGAAGAATCTAGAATGTCCAAGAAGTACTTAAAGAAATGTGCACACTACTTAGTCATCAGTGAAATGCAAATCAAAATGACCCTGAGATTCTATTTCATACTAATCAAAATGGCTAAGATCAAAAAGCTCGAGTGACAGCACATGCTGGCAAGGATATGGAGAAAGAGGAACACTCCTCCACTGCTGGTGGAATTTTAAACTGGTAAACCACTCTGGAAATCAATTAGGCAGTACTTCAGAATATTGGAAATAGTTCTATGTCAAGAGCCAGAGATATCACCAACCCTGACCTCAAGCCATACCACAGAAAAATAGTTATGAAAACATCATGGTTTTGGTATAGAAACAGACAGGTTCATCAATGGAATTGAACTAAAGACCCTGAAAAAACCCCACAGACTTATATACATTTGATTTTTAACAAAGAAAGCAAAAACCATACAGTAGATAAAAGAAAGCATCTTCAACAAATGGTGCTGGTCTAATTGGATGTCTGCATTTAGAAAATGCAAATATATCCATATCTATCACCCTGCACAAAACTCAAGTCCAAGTGGATCAAAAATCTCAATATAAAACAGGATATGCTAACTCTAATAGAAGGGAAAGTATGGAATACCCTTGAACTCATTGGTATAAGAGACACCTCTCTGAACAGAACACCAATGGCTCAGGCTCTAAGATTAACAATTGATAAATGGAACCTTATGAAATTGAAAAGCTTCTGTAAGGCAAAGAACAGTGTCAATAAAATGGAAGTCTACAGATTGGGAAAGAATCTTCACCAACCCTATGTCTGACAGAGGGCTAAGAGGGCTAATATCCAAACATAGTGTGTGTGTGTGTGTGTGTGTGTGTGTGTGTGTGTGTGTATAGATAGATATGTAGCTATATAGATATATAATTTTTGAAGAAGTTTGATACCAACAAACCAAATAACCCAATTAAAATATGGGTACAGAGCTAAACAGAGAATTCTCAACTGAAGAATCTCAAATGTATGAGAATCACATAGAGAAATATTCAAAGTTCTTAGTATCAAGGAAATGCAAATCAAAACAACCCTGAGATCCTATCTTACACCAGTCAGAATGGCTAAGAACAAAAACTCAAGTGACAGCACATGGTGGGAAAGATTTTGAGCAAGAAAAATACTTCTGCATTGCTGGTGTGAGTGCAAATGTGTACAACCACTCTGAAAATCAATTTGGCAGTTTGCAGAAAACTGAGAATAGTTCTACCTCAAAAACATCCTGTGCACACACTCAAAAGATGCTCCACCATCCAACGAGTACGGTTACTCAACTAAGTTCATAGCAGCTTTATTTGTAATAGCCAGAAACTGGAAACAACCTAAATGTCCCTCAACTAAAGACTGGATAAGAAAATGTGGTATGTCTACACTGAAGTGGAAGTTTCTGGTTGTATCATGTGATGCAAATACATGTGGTTTTTACTAAGACAAACTCATGTGGTGTTTTTGCTATCACAGACTTACATACTGTTTCTCCCCTACCTTTGGACAGTGGGCTAGCATTTGAGATCCCTTAGTAAAAGGAGGTTTAAAATTTCTAAGTCTATACCACACAATGGAATACTATTCAGCTATTAAAAACAGACATGAAATTTTCAGGCAAATGAATGGAACACCAGCCTGAGTGAGGTAACCCAGTTGCAAAATGACATGCATGGTATGCACTCATTTGTAAGTGGATATTAGCCATAAAATACAGGATGCCCATGCTACACTTCATAAACCCAAGGAAGGTAAACAAGAAGGAAAGCTCAAGTGAGGAAGTCTGAATCTCACTTAGAAGGGGGAACAAAACAGTCGTAGGAGACAAATGGAGGGAGGGAACTAGGTGGGAGAGGTTATGTGGAGGGGACTTGGGGGAGCAGTTCAAGATCATCTGTGGGGAGGGACAGGAGAGATGGCCAGATGGTCATTAGAATGAATGGAAAACTGCAACTAACAGGGGTTGGGAAGATGGGGGGGGCGGTCATCTCAAGGATGTGCCAGAGATCTGAAATAGAGGAGACACATAAGAATCAATGGAGATGGCTGTAGCTGTGACTCACAGCACTGGGGATATGGAACCTGGAGTGGCCACATTCCCTAGCCAGACAGGAACCCCAGTTGAACAATAAGTACACCAACGCAACCACAAAACTTTCAATCCCCAAATTTATCTTATCTACAAGAAATACAGAGACAGGAAATGGAGCAGAGACTAGGGGAAAGGCCAACAATAACCTGCACAATTTGAGACGTATCCCATGGGCAAGCACCAATCCCTGACACTATTAATGATAATCCAGTTATGCTTGCAAACAGGAGTCTAGCATGGCTGCCCACTGAGAGGCTTGATGCACCAACTGACTCAGATAGAAATATAAACCCACAGCCAAATATTGGATAGACCTTAGGGACTCTTTTGAAAGACTTGGGGGAAGGATTTCAGGCACTGAAGGATATAGAAACTCTACATGAAGACCAACAGTGTCAACTAACCTGAACCCTTGGGGCACTCAGAGACTGAACCAACAACCCAAGAGCATACATGCACTGAACCTACTCCCCCACCACACCCCCCCCCAGCATATGTAACAGATATGCAATTTGGTCTTCACATGGATCCCGAATAACTGGAGCAGGAATTATCCCAAAAGATGTTGCCTGTCTGTGGGATATGTTCTTCTAACTGGAGAACCTTGTCTGGCCTCAGTGAGAGAGGATGTGCTTAGCTCAGCAGAGACTTGATATGTTAGCAAGCAGGATTACCTATGAGGGTCCTCTATTCTCTCAGAGGAAAATGGAAGGGGAATAGGCTGAAGGATTGTAGAAATGGGTAACCAGAACAAGGGGCAGTGAGCAGGATGTAAAATGAATAAATACATTTTTGTTTTAAAAAAGAATGCTAATGAAACCGATCTCTAGTGTTATCATTTTTGTAAGTTTTATATATTTAAAAAATAGAAATATTTTTGAATTTTTAAAATTAATTCTATCCACTCAGTTACTAAATATGATTCTGAGCTCACCATGATTCCTTATATACTGTATCATCTAGGAATTACTTTTCTTCTTCTGAAATTATTTTATTAGGAACCTTTGGAGGTCTATTATTCATGTTTCAGTTTAGTTCATTCATTGATGGCAGTTCATCTGTTGTGGCAGTAGAGTTCTATTTCCTAAGGACTTTGACACATGTCCCCTTCTTCTCTTATTACTGCCATTGATAGGGTATTGTTATCTAAGTGTATTTACATCATGAATAGCTTATATAAACAGAAGCAGTGAATTGAATATTAAACTTCTACAACTCTAAATTTGTGTTGATTTCTTTTCATTTCCTATTTAATATTTGAAAAGTTGATCTCTCTTTCTTCAACTATCACTGAAGGTAGACAGCTCTAGCACCAAGACATAAGCACACAGAAAAGTTGTACTGGATCAACAGAGTCAAGGAAAAGCAGATCATATATCTATATACTTAACACATAACAGCCAAATAGAGCTAGAAATAGTCTAATTAAAGAGGAACCAAAATAAAGAAAACACTCTACACAGAAGTTGGGGTGCTCATTCTCTTCCTTGGCTCAGAATCTGGGCCACAGTAGAAAAATCTCTGCAGGTCTGTTTAGTGAGAAATTTAAAAAAAAAAAAAAAAAAAAAAAAAAAAAAAAAAAAAAAAAAAAGGTTGCTAGATAGCAGAAGTGGATTTTCTCCAAGGACCGCTGGCTTATCTAGTCTAAGTCTCTTGGACACTTTACAGCGTCAGGTATTAATTCCATTTCATAGAATGGATCTTAAATTCAATTTTAAAAAAGGGACTTGGTTACTCCCAAAACATGTGTGCCACTATATCACCAGATATTTATGCTACAGATTTTTAGGCTGGTGATATAGAGACATTGATGATTACATTCCTCCTCCAGTGCAAACTGTTTCCCAGAACCATGAACACCAGTCAACGGGGCAGAAGCTTCTATTTGGGCACCAGTTATATTTCTCCATATTCAATGTTTTTATATTTTTTTGTCTTACTGTTTAATTGTTTTGAATTTTTGTTTTGTTTTGCTGTTGTTTTGTTTGTTTGGGGAAAGTGGTTTGGAGAGAGCAAGAACATGAGTCATAAAGTTTTGTGGGTAATGAAGTAGAAACAATTTAGAAGGATATCTGAAAGGGGGAAGAAAAAGGCTGTTAGGAGCCATGCTGCGTTTGCTGAAGTAGCTATACGCTCGCCATTAGAAGATGGCGCTGGCTTCCTGTTCCTGGTTCTTCTTGGCCTTGGTGTCTGCAGCTGTGCGCACGCGTAGGCGCGAATTTTCCCGCTGATAGTACTATCAGTGGATATGTAAATGAGACCCCAGTCTGTAAGCCAATGAGGACAGATCATGTCTCTTTGATAGTATATAAGTCAGTACATTCTGGGGCTTGGGGTCCTTCCTTTGTTCTCCATCTTGCATCCTTCTAACTAAAAGAGCTGTAACAATAAAAGACGCTGTCAGAAGAATCTTGAATGTGACGTGCTCCTTGTCGGTGAGGTAGCATGTCGCATTTTGGTGCCGAAACCCGGGAGTGAAGCCGACACCCCGAGGATCGTCTACCTTGAAGGACCCTGCTTAGCTCGCAGAAACAAGATTCAGAACTGATGGTGCAGTAAGTCTAGACACTTTTCTGTAAGATATGGTGAATCCTATGCTTGGCCTTGCTTTCGCTATTCCTGTCTGAGCGGTGGTTGTTCTCGTGTTTTGCTTTTGCCTTAATTGGCATATTAAGGGACGAGAGTGTACATGTCCTCCTTTTCAAAGTGAACCGTAAATCACAGGTAGATAACTGTGCAGGTTCGCCCAGTTCTGTAGATAAAGAATTATGGGCAATCAACAGTTTAAGCTGGCTCTCGTGGCAGTGCAGGCGCTGCTGCGAGAAAGCGGCTTGACTATTTCAGAAAAGGAGGAGGGAAGATTGAGAGCAGGCACGTTACCTATTTTTAAGATGATTCAGGCATGCATAGCGGATGAGAAATGCCAAGGTCAGGATAGCCTATCAGAAGCAGAAAAGGAAGGGAATGCTAGCAGAAAAAAAGGCAATGATAAACAGCCTTTAAGCCCTCCATGTCAGAAGAAGAAGGAGGGGGAGAAAAGAAAAAAGATAAAAGATAATGGAGCTGAGAAAATAGCTCAGTCAGAGAAATATAAAAAAATATATCCAGCCTTGACTGGGTTTAGAAAATTAACACTGAATGACTCCGCCTCAGAGGAGACGTCCTCTGAGGATGGAGAAAATGAGGACGATACTTCGTCCCAGGATGGGTTGGATTCCGACGAACAAACAGAATTAGAGGCAGCTCATTATGCGAAAGAAAGATATCCTCTGGATCCTCCTTATGCACCTGGCAGTTTGCCATCGGCGCAGCTGCTTGTGTGGAAGACAAAACAGGATGATTTGTGTGCTACACAGGCCAGAGATAACATGGCACAAAATCACCCCCAATGGAGCTTTGATATGCTAACTGGCCAGGGGAGCTATTTGTGTTTTCCCACAGGAGCAAGAAAATCCGATCTGGGTACCAACAAGATTGACAAGAATAGTGAAGGATGGAGAAAAAGAAAATCCGGATCCAGAGGCTGTGGACGTCAATGTTTCTGATATTAATTCTTTGGACTCCCATAAGGAGCAGCCTACCTCTGTGGGCAATAGTGAGAACATGGCCCGTTCCAATGCCTGTACATGCTAATTCGACTAAACTTCCTTTATTCTTATCCACAAGTTGTGCCATGGAAGCACCATGCATCAAAACGCCTAAGTTTGAAACAGAACCATATAATGCCACCTCAATAAAATTAAATACGGCATTATGTTTTACTTTCCAAAATGAGACTATTAGCTCTGGGAAAGGGCCATGTATTAAAATTACAAAAATGAAATTGGGATATTGGGAAGATCCACTTGTTGCTAATAAAATTCCCACAGGGATATTAATGAATGCCCTGTCACAAATAAGTACTGGAGCAACTAGTGGAAGTGGAACTGGTGGTAATAATACATCTTCCAATATCACTACAATTATGCTCACTAGCAATATAACTATACCATTACCTGATAATTCTCCTCTTAATGTGACCGCTAAAAGACAGATACCATGGTGCTATCCATTATTGGATTTTCCTCCGACATTTACAGCATGTCAACCACCAGAATTACGGAAATTTAAACTATCGGAGGGCTTCTATTTTAATCAAAAGTTAAAAAGATTTAAAACAAATAACACTCACTCTGGCCCTGGGAGTGAGTGGCCATTTTTCAAATAGATAATTATAAATAATGATAATTATAAATGATGATAATTATTAATGGATAATTATAAATGATAATTATAAATGATGATAATTATAAATGATAATCTCTAATTATAAATGAGGCATCTACTAGTATATCAGCTTTTGCTAATCTACAAGGAAGCTTCCATACATCTAATAATGTTAGTGGTACACGATTGGAGACCACGCAAAGTAATAAAACAAAGATCAGTTTATCTAATTTGAAGATTAATCAACAATATTCTAATTATACGCTTGAGCCATCGCTAGTGTGTGTTCAAGCACCATGTTTTTTCCTTATATGTGATGAAGAGTTGTTTGAAAACAGCTCAATAATTAATTGCCATAGTCCTAATATTACATGTTACTTAACAGAATGTTGGAATAGAAAAAACCGGACAGCAATTGTGGTGAATATTCCCACATTTGTACCAGTACCTGTTGAAGCTGACCCCAAAGATTTTCCTATCGTACAATTATTGAGACAAAAAAGAAATTTTGAAATTACAGCAGCTATAATCACTGCCATTACTGTTTCTGCTGCAGCTGCAGTGACTGCAGGTATTGCCATGGCCAATCAAGTGCAAACAGCCTCAGTTATTAGTCATATTACTGAAAAGGCATCCGATGCACTTGAGACAGTGAAGAAAACTGATGCTCATTTGGCCTCAGGGGTCTTATTGGTCAATCAGTGCATTGACTTATTACAACAACAATTACAAGCACTTGGAGATGTCGTACAACTTTCTTGTGTGGCTTCCACACGTTCCCTATGTATAACCCCCTTACTTTTTGATAATTCTTCCCTTGTTAACAGTTCTATTATTTCAGAATATCTGAAGGGGAATTGGACCCAGGAGTTGGAGTTTCTTCAAGAAGAATTACAGTTGAAGATATTAGACCTCAACAATACAAGCCTTGATATAATCAGTTTTAAAGACTTTACCTCTTGGCTTTTTTCTGCATTTTCCTTTTTTAAGGAGTGGGTGGGGGTAGGTTTGTTTGGCTGTATGCTACTTGGAGGGACATTGATCTTACTTTGGTTGTTCTGTAAAATGAAAACTCAACAACAACGTGATAAAGTAGTTATTGCTCAGGCATTTTTGGCCATTGAGACTGGAGCATCCCCTCAAGCTTGGTTGAATATTGCTAAAGTGCTGAGATGCTGTTTCGTTTATACATGCTTGTGGGCACAGGATCCCATTGCACCAAGCTGTAGATGGGACAGCCTTTTGATGCCTCCCAGGGCTCGGGTTCCCATTGCACGGGACTAAGGCACAAAAGGTCTCTAGTCACTTTATGCTATTTATAAAGAAGGGGAAGATGTTAGGAGCCATGCTGCGTTTGCTGAAGTAGCTATACGCTCGCCATTAGAAGATGGCGCTGGCTTCCTGTTCCTGGTTCTTCTTGGCCTTGGTGTCTGCAGCTGTGCGCACTCGTAGGCGCGAATTTTCCCGCTGATAGTATTATCAGTGGATATGTAAATGAGACCCCAGTCTGTAAGCCAATGAGGACAGATCATGTCTCTTTGATAGTATATAAGTCAGTACATTCTGGGGCTTGGGGTCCTTCCTTTGTTCTCCATCTTGCATCCTTCTAACTAAAAGAGTAACAATAACTAAAGCTGTAACAATAAAAGACGCTGTCAGAAGAATCTTGAATGTGACGTGCTCCTTATCGGTGAGGTAGCATGTCACAAAAGGCCAAAACTAAAAAAATGTAATAAATTTTTAAAATTATTATTATTCATCATTATTATTATTTTATTATTAACTATTTTACTGATTCACTTTACATTCCACTAGCTACCTCCATCCCAGTCATCCCTCCTACAATTTTCCCCATCCCTCCTCCTCATTTTTAATATTTTTTTTTAAAAATACAATGGATTTCTAATATTTCTTCTAGGATTAAATAAAACTGTGGGAAAACCATGGAGTAAATTACTATAATCTCAGCACTTTAGAGCCCAAGTGAGTTGAATCCTAAACTATAGAGATAAGTAAACCTAAGGCCTTAAATCTCATTAAGTGATAGAAGACCTCAGGAAAAGCAAGCCAAGAAACACACAAGAGGATTCTTTAATTTGCTATGTCTTAGACCAACATTTCCAAGGGAGAGTTTTTCAGTTAGTAAATGAGTCCCTCTGAAGCTATGCACAAAGAAAAGCAGAGAGAAGATCATGGGCTCAGAGGACAAAGGAGGATATTCCTGGAAGTTTTCCTGGCTTACAACTGACCCCAGAGACATTCGGGTAAGTCAGCACAGGGTCTTGCAAATCTCTTCTAATTTCAATTTATTCCATAGATCTTAGTATCTTCCTACAGTGGGAAGCAGTGGTAAATAAATCTGATTATTCAGACACAAGAGCTGCCTGGGAAAGGACAAAATGTTTTGGGGCCCCCTTTATGCCACAGAGAAAGGAGAACCAGTTTCTACTACTTCCTTTCATATCTGATAATAGGAAAACCATCATCTTACGTCATAGAAAACTACTGAAAACATATAAGCTGCCTGGCTGCAACCACTTCCATCTCCAGAGCACACTTGCAGTTGAGAGGAAGGAATACAACTGCCCTGACACCTGATATTGCACAGACCCCTGACACACAGCAGCAACTTAACAAAACAAACCAATTAACTACTGTCAAGGTAAACTACATCCGATCTCCTCAACTGTAGTGAAGCATCTTCAGGCTTTAAGCAGCCCAAAGGAAGCTGAGGTGGTCAGGAAGCTAGGTTTCTTAGAACCAGAGGTAAGAATATGTCTTTTTCTTTGTCTTTGTCTTTGTCTTTGTCTTTGTCTTTGTCTTTGTCTTTGTCTTTGTCTTTTTCTTTTTCTTTTCCTTTTTCTTTTCCTTTTTTCTTTTTAATGAAATGCATAGCCAGGCCCTGGAAACACTGAGCCAGGGAAAGGGGGAGTTCAAAGAAAATCTTAAGATCAGAAACTATAGAATCAGATTTCTTGGTCTCCTTTTCCTTCTTGTCTATTTTTTATTTTATTTTATTTTATTTTATTTTATTTTATTTTAAATTAAGAATAGGAGACTTTGAGAGTCTGAGGAGGGGAGATGGTAAGTCTAATAAATCATGGACATGTATTAAATTGTTAGCAAAACAAAATTTACTTAAAACGTATAATTTAATAGGAAAACATGGAAAAGAATCAACTGGGATTGACCGAGATTCTGTTACACTTTTGACTTGGGTACTTCCTCTCTTATAGAAATCTCAACATAGGTATTTAGACCTTGTGGATGTTGCTGACTTTGGCTAATGATGAAACCTTCAAAAAAGCCATCCAACACAAAGAGATATTTGTTTAAAATTTTCAGACCATTAACTGTTAAGTTAATGACTGACAGAGAAGGAAAACTAATAAAATATTAATGTACATATGTCATGCCATGGAATGATTTGTAGAAGCCTAGTTGTAAACAGATGATCATTGCTCTAGTCCCATAAACATAATTTAAAAATAAGTCCTGAAAAATTAAAATGTGAAAAAAAACATATAGCAGTAATTTATTGAAATCAATTTAGAATTTCATATTAAAAGTATTTCTATTCAGAAAACTAAAATATGTAGGGCCACTTTCTAAACATTATGCTACAATGACACATGTTAGGATATTTCTTTTATCTAAGAAAGACATAACTTTCTGGAAAGATATTCCAGGTTTAGTGTCCTGGATAACACTTTGTGAGGTGACATTTTAATGTTCGTACTCCCTATTCTACACATACATGGATCTTTATGTGACTCAAGTGAGAGGGGGAAGGAGGAGAGGGAGACAGAGAGATATCAAGAAGTAAAGCTGTTTGTAAAGATCCCATATCCCATATTATTAGAGTCATACTGGGTAGCATAAGGGGTTAAGCAAATTGAGTTGATATTAGCAAAACCTAACTAACCATATGTTTTGTAGGTAACTAAAAAGGCCACACAGAATGGAATTCTGCAACTCCACCTTGGGAAGTGGCTTCATCTTGGTGGGGATTCTGGATGACAGTGGTTTTCCAGAACTGCTCTGTGCCACTATCACATCCCTATACTTTTTAGCCGTGACCAGTAATGGACTGCTGCTGCTGGTCATCACCATGGATGCCCGGCTCCATGTGCCCATGTACCTCCTGCTCTGGCAGCTCTCTCTCATGGACCTCCTCCTCACATCAGTCATCACTCCAAAGGCTGTCATGGATTTTCTGCTCAAAGACAACACTATCTCATTTGGGGGCTGTGCCCTTCAGATGTTTCTGGAACTAATACTTGGTAGTGCAGAGGACCTCCTTCTGTCTTTTATGGCCTATGACAGGTATGTAGCTATCTGCCATCCTCTGAACTACACAATCCTAATGAGTCAAAGAGTCTGCTGTCTCATGATAGCCACCTCATGGATTCTTGCTTCTCTCAGTGCTCTAGAATATAGCATATATACCATGCAATATCCTTTCTGTAAGTCCAGGCAAATCAAACACCTGTTCTGTGAGATTCCTCCCTTGCTGGAGCTGGCCTGTGCAGACACCTCCACATATGAACTCATGGTTTATGTGATGGGTGTGAGTTTGCTCATCCCCCCTCTTGCTGCCATCCTGGCCTCCTACTCACTAATTCTGTTCACTGTGCTCCACATGCCCTCTAATGAGGGCAGGAAGAAAGCCCTTGTCACCTGCTCTTCCCATCTGACTGTGGTTGGGATGTGGTATGGGGGTGCTATCGTCATGTATGTCCTGCCCAGTTCCTTCCACAGCCCCAAACAAGACAACATCAGCTCAGTATTTTATACAATTTTCACTCCCGCTTTGAATCCTCTCATCTACAGCCTAAGGAATAAGGAGGTCACTGGGGCTTTGAGGAGAGTCCTGGGGAAAAAGGTTCGCAGTACAGTCTACATTCTAGATACTTCTAATAGCTGCCTTATAAACTTTATTATGCCTAAAATAAAAATATTTCTACTATGAGTAAAATACTAATGGCAAAATCAATAGAGTAAAAGTGTGGTTTTTTGATAGGTAAGTATGGGATCAAGAACCTTTTAATACACCCTTTGAATATTATGAGATATTTTATAGAATTACGTCCACCCTGTTTAAAATTATTTTCTATGTCTTTGAAAGTTATACATAATTTCAAAATGTAACTGCTTATGTTAGAGTTTCAAATTGGCCTCACCTTATCTTCTGGACCTGACCCCTGCTGTTTTAAGTTATTATTGAACCAAGAACCAGAAAAAAGTAGTTTCAAGTAGATAGCTCACATATTAATCAGAAAAGATATTTAAGAGTTGCTTAAATGTAGAACTAAATAGTCTTGGCCAAAATGTAATGGTGAAGTGACTATTTTGCTTAAAACGTTTGCATCATGTTCATTCTTTCTCTCTTTCCAAGCATCTGCATTCATGGAGATTTCTTTAATTTAAGAAACACCTTAAACTCTCTTCTCCTCTTCTTTCTTCTCTCCTCTTCTTCCTTCTCCTCCCCACTCCTCTACTTACCTCCTAATCGCTCTTATGAAAGTTCCTTTTCTTTCTTCTTTCTTTTCTTTTTTCTTTCTTTCTTCTTTTTTCAGTTATGGGAATTGAACACTTACCATCCTACCCTCTGAATAATAAAAGCAGACAGTGGGATGGGACAACATTTGTCCATTTTCCCTAACATATTAAAATGTCTCAACAATCACATAGAATCCATATATTTACTATTGGCCTAGACATAAACATTTTACAATCTGTACATGTCACAATATTCTGCGGTATTTCGTCTGCACACATTTTTTAACTTTTATATTTAACTGAAACACTAGACAGGACTGTCATCAGAAGTACCAGTGACAAGGTGTGCTCTCGTGGATATGAGGAAAGAGCATTCTATTGGTGGGGGTATAAAGTATCACAGCTGCTTTAGAAATCAGTATGAGGGCTTATAAAAATAAAAAAACTACAAATAGATCGATAAAAAATTTGAAGGGAAAATAAATTTAAATTTGAAAGTAGGATAAAGGGGAAAATGGTTTTCTTGCTAGCTTAAATATGTAGTTCTATGGGGTTGGTATTGCTGTTTGTAGAAACTGACTCTATCCTGTTCATTTAAACAAAAAGAAAATATTATTATAACTTCTCTAATATGGCATTAAAGACTGGGGAGAATTGTTTTAGGTGAGAGACAGGAAAGCTGGATACTAGCATACAGATTATGCATTACTACTGAATATGTAGCTGGCCATAGATTGCAGTAATATTTAGTGCATTCATTCCATAGACCAGAAGAAAAAATTTAGGAAGTATTCATCATAATCAATAAACATTTGAGAAGATAAATACATTTACTATGATTTAAATATTATACAAGGAATACAGGTACAGAAACACTAAGATATAAATGTGAGTTTGCTTTGCTTTTTATGTAACAGTTAAAATAAATAAAAATAAGTTTTCCTGGAAAATAGATAGATGTTAGTATCCTAGAAGTAAGCAGTGTGAGTAAAATCTCCCACTCATTTAGATGAATTTGCCTCATTTTCTTGATGCTGGCACTCACTTTATTAAGCTGATATGTTCATGTAGGGGCTTCTTCACCTGCTGGTACACAGCGAGATTCTTGTGGTCTATGGTGGTGATACAGAGTACTGGTGAAGAGCCCCTGGCCAGCTGTCAGAACACAATTGGAATTAAATGCAGCTCACATTCTTGTATAAGTTGGAACTTGTACTTCTTGAACAAAGCATCTGTAAACTCTAAAATTCCAGGAATGGGAAGACTTATTTTAAAGCATGTGAGGATTAAACAAGACAGTAAATGTAAATATATGGAGGGAGGCGTGTGAAATATATGGATAAATCCTACATCTAACTGTCATGAGAAGTGCCCTGGCAATTCTGAGTATGTGAGCATGACAGCACATGGGCGTTTGGTAATACAGCTAGCTATTTCATCTCTGTCAAATAAATGTCTTATGTGTGCATTTGTATGTGTTTATGTTAGTTATCATTAGCACTCTCTAGTGTATATGACTAATATTTTCCATTATGAAAAGTCTCAAAAGTAGTTATGTTAAATTATGGTTAAAATCAACTGAATAGTCTTGGATTAAACTAAAAAATGTTTTTTATGAAAATATTGAGCATTTCGCATTTTATTTCACATTAAAGTTGTATTAATGTATTAGTAACCACACTATATCATCTAATTTGCATAGTTTAAATTTTTCTTAATATTTTTTACAACTTCAAGATTGAGGACATAGATACTATGGATATTATAATTTTGGTGATGATTTCTATTCCAATTTATCACTTGACTTTAAAATACAGGATGGAAGTTTTTAAACATTTGTATCATTCTAAACCCATACATGTACAGGAAACACTAGATGGAGTCAGAAGATTTAAAAGAGTGTATGAAGTTGAGAGGAAAAAGAAAAACAGTGTGTAGGGGAGAGTTTAGAGGGAAGGCAATGGGGGATAGATTTGATCAAAATGCATTATATGAATATATGAAATTTTCATTCAAAAGTATAAAATGGTAAAAATTAAAAATTAGGGAAAACTATATATTGCCAGGTGGTTGTTTTCTTCTAATGCTATTTTACTGCTAGGAGATAACTTATCAGTAACTTTATGGAAGAAAAATTTGTTTTTTACAAATATTATTTACCTTAGTGATGCTGGTACAGACAATGTTCCTTGAAAACCCATGTCCCAGGTTAAAAAGGACAAACAGAACCAAAGGAACAGTGTCTGTAGTGTATCCTGCATGAGTAACTTTGTTCTTAACTGCTGACTGAAAGTAGAACTTTCCTGGGATCTTCTGACAAGACTGTCACGTTCTTAAAATGCTTTTTTTCTCTCCAGTGAAGCTATCTTTGCAGTTAGCTGTTACTCTCACTGTATATCTCATCTTGATTACAAATGTGCTGTTCTTTATTTAGTGTAGACCCTCTGTAGCTTCCAGCTGAGGGAAGGTGCATTTTTCTATATTCAGTTCTCTGAAAAGCTTTCATCTCCCACTGATGGTCACAGTCCAGTGTGAAGCAACCATATGCTGAGACTGCAGGAGCAACTGGGAGGTCCTAGGGAAGCTTACACAGAATGATTTTTATATCAATTTGCCTGAAAATGCTCAGTCCTGAAAAGGGTGCTCTTTCTATGCACACGTACCCTTTTTTTTTTTTTTTTAAGAAGAAGGGCAAGACTGTGGGAGCTGAGATCTGAACACTAAAAATCAGGACAACAAAAACAACCAATAATGAATATTGAACACTAAAATTCAGATTACTCCATGGGAGATGGAGTACAAGATTTCAATTATAATTTTGAGCATCACATTACAAAAGAACTATTAAAACAGAAAACAAACAAAGATTGAGAAAAAGGGAAAAGAATTATCTAAACCATCAAACGATACCCCTGTTTGTTCCTGACAAACTTCAATCACATGTTCTGCCTCCATCCCCAGTTCCTTTAGAGTATGGTTATCAACAATTCTTTGCCCTTGAAAGAGAAACCTGAGTGCATTCACCAGAATTTCCTATCTTTGATAGTATGATTCTTTGAATTTCTTAAGATATAGTGTCAAAAAACGAAGCAGAGACTGAAGGAATGGCTGACCAGTGACTGGCCCAACTTGAGATCCATCTCATGAGCAGGCACCAAACCCTGACAACTATTACTGATGCTATGCAGTGCTTGCAGACAGGAGCCTAGCATCGCTGTCCTCTGAGAGGCTCTACCCAGCAGCTGATTGAGACAAATGCAGAAACTCACAGCCAAGCACTGGATAGATGTCAGTGTCCCCTGTGGAAGAGTTAGGGGAAGGATTGAAGGAACTGAAATGAATGCCAACCCCATAGGAAGACTAACAATTTCAACTAACCTGGACCCCCAGGAGCTTCCGGAGACTGAGCCACCAACCAAAGAGCATACTCAGGCTGGTCCGAGACCCCAGAACATATGTAGCAGAGGGTTACCTTGTCTGGCTCCAGTGGGAAAGAATGCACCTAATCCTGTATAGACTTGATACCCCTGGATAGGGAGATTGTAGCATATATTCATTAAAGCCTACTTTAATAAGAGTCCAATCTCCCTCTAGCCCACCACCTACCAGAGGTAGTAAAAAAGAAAGATTATTAGTATAATGGGGGAAGTTGACCTGGTTAGAAGCAGTTCTTTGGAGTGATTCCAGTCTTCATTGTTTTCAGTACAGTCTACTGTCAGGGGCAGCTTTGCTTATACACTGAAGGCCTAAAATCAGCCATAGGCCTAAGTCAGCCTGCTAACACAAGGTCTTGGGTCTCTGTGGAAAAACACTGAAACAGCTATTGTAAACAAGCAGCTTTGGTGGAAAATTGCCAGCCTGAATATTCATAGACCTTGGGTAGTCTTGGTGGATAATACCAACTTTGATAAGGACAAGTGAATCATAGGTGGAGTCATAGTGTTCTGTCCCCTGAACCTTCATCCAGCTGACACTCTGTTCTGGAAGATATCTGTACTCCCCCTGAATACCTACACTTCTGCATCATCCCCTTCCCCACATCCTGCCTTTTTGTGTATATAAATAACCTCTGTGTGAAAAAGTAAAATCAGTGATTTGATCAGCCTATAGACAAGCCGCTCATTCTTTGTGTCCCCTGTCCTTCAGTTCCCTCTTCCAGGTCTTCTGATCCCAGTTCAGTGCCACTGGGGCAGTCTACTAGCAAGCACCAAACACAAACCAGCCGCTGCAGTACAGCCTTCTTGGCAGACATCACACACAAATCAGCAAGAGCAGTTCAATCTAGAAGAAACTGCAAGGCTTGCCAACCAGCCCAAGTTTGAAGAAGCAGCAGGAAGCCTCAAGATCAAGAATGCTTTAGCTGTCTTTGGTTGTTTGTACTAAAATATAAATTTTGAGATTTCTTTGTCAATTTTTTTAATTAATGGCCTTGGACTTTGGAATGAAGCCACATTAAATATGTAGATTGATTTTGGTACTGTCATTTTCACAAGATATATTCTTCAACTCGTGAGCATGAAAGGCCTTTCAGGTTTTCTGTTATCTCTAAATTGCTCTCTTCAGTATCATAAAAATGTTATTGAAGATGTCTGTAATTCCTTTTAAGTTTATTCCTAAAGAATTAATTTTATATCTAATATGGATGGAATGTTTTCCCTGATTCCTTTTTCATCATTGATATATAGGAAAAATACGTACTTGTGAGCACTAATTATATATTCTGTTGCAATTGCTAAAAAAACATTCAACAGTTCTTAGACAAGTTTAGGGTTGTCCTTGGGCCTTCTATGTATAAGACGATAATGTCTACATATAGGGATACTTTGACTTATATATTGCTATTTACATCCCTTTAATTTACTTATCCTATTGCTATAACTAAAATTTAGGCACTATATTGAATAAGTGTATAGAGAATAGACATACTGTCTATGTGAATTTTGTTTCTTAATTTATTAAACTAATCTGTGTCTTTTGATTAGTGAGTCTAGGCCATTAATATTTAAAGTTATTGTAGAGAAATGCATCGCTGTCTCTTTTCCACTATTGTGCTTAGTCCTGTTTTGTGTTTCAGTTATTGTAGCTTTTTTTTCTTTCTATACCCCAAGGAGTGGATATATTTGACTGCTCAGGGAAGAGAGACCTGGAGGAGCCAGGGGATAGTAGACGGAGATGGAGAGGTCTGCACCTGATGACTCGGGTAGGTGGGAACTCGCTGACCTGCAGAGTGGAATGAGTAAAGTTTCCAAACAGGCCAAGGTACAAGATTGTACAGGACAACATGAATTTTTTGCTTTTAATTTGTCCTCATTCACTGGTGACAGTTCAGCTTTGTAGGAAGTGTCTGGGTATGCAGTTTTGTTTTCTCATCATCTTAAAACACATACATTCCTTGACCAATTGTGCCATTGATAGGTCATTGTCATCTGATTGCATTTACATTATGAAACCTATCTTTTAGGTCTGAAACATTTAAAAGACTTCAATGAATATTGCCTATCCAACAACTTTAATACCATTGTATTTCCTGTGTAATACCTGGGCATCTAAGTTTCCTTTCAGTAGCAAACATTGATGGCACCAAGACATGAACCCCCAGACAACCTGTACTGATTTACCAGAGTAAATAAGTGGAATATCTCATACCTGCAGACTCCACACAGGAGCAACTATATAGAAGTGGAAATAATCTAGCAAAAGAGGAGCAGAATAAGGGAAACAACATTCTATAAATGCTGGTGATGTGACCTTATGCCATAGGCCAGGGTGCAAACCATACAACAAATTCCTGAAGGTAGCTAAAGTTAGATATTTTAAAATGGGCTGTCAACATTTCTTTTAGAATCCCATTGAAATCAAGGAAAGTTGGGTATTTGTGCACTGCTAATCTCACCAATTTTGAGGCTAAGGGAAGTAGATCCTGTGTTCATAGGAGAAACAAATCTGGCACTGTAGAGTCCATTAAGTGACAGAAGAGCTCAGGGAAAGCAAGTCAGGATCATACCCAAGAGGACTCATTAATTTACCATTCCCCATCTCAACATTTCCAAGGGAGGCCATTTCAACTGGGAAATAAGTCCCCCTGAAGCCATGCATAGGAGAAAGAAGAAAGGAGGTTCTAGAATCTAAAGACAAAGTCCTTTGACAAACCCCTAGCTTACTCTTGGCTCCAGAGACATGAAGCTGTACATAAGAGGGCTCTGAATATCTCTTCAAATGTCTACTTTCTTCATTCACCATTGCACACAGATAGCAGTAGGAAAAAAAGAAACTTGAGTTACCAGATGTTAGAATGTCTGAAACCTGGTTTTAACTCAAAGGGACTGCCTCCATGAAACCTGTAGAACAGAAGGAGCTTTCACCAATTCTCACAAAGGAAGTCTTCTTAATCCTTAAGATGCTACCTAGACTGTTTGTTGCCTAGCTCTCCTTACTTCCTTCTCCAGTGAGCATCTTTAGGTTCAAGGATAGAATGAAACAGCCCTGACACCTGGCAGCAATATTTTGGCAACTTAACAGAGAAATCTGTTACATGCTGCTGAAGCTAACTACATCTTAACTTCCTGCGTGCACTGAAATAGCCTCAGTCTTCAATAAGCCCAAAAGAAGCTACAGGTGGTCAAGTAGCTAGGCTTCTCAGGACCAGAGGTAAGGAATTTATCTTTTAATGATAAGTGACATGTCAATTCCCTAGTTCTTTGGGCTCCATCGATCTTCTAATCTCTCATTTCAGATTTTTTTGAATGCTAAGAAGGAAGGATTATGTAGGATTAAAGTCTGTGTTAGAATCTAGATATGGGCACTTTCTTCCTAATAGTATCTCAGTACCTGTCTTCAGAGTCTGTAGACAACATAGCTTCTGATAATAAATATTAGAAGGTTATGAATGCCCTAAAATGACCTCATGAATTGACACTTATTCCATGTTCTCAAAACGTTACCTCTTAAGGTACTAACGTCCCCTAGTGAAAATGATGAAAGCTAATGAGATGTCAATATATATTGACACACACACACGTGTTGTGTGTGTACATGTGTGTGTGTGTTTGTGTAGGTGTGTAGATTTGTATATAGATATATATGCCATGATGTGGCTACATGAGTTATAGAATAATGCTTCATTTTTACATCTTTCACTTTACATTTGGAGTTGGCTTCACCTGACATGATATACAGCAGTTGGCAACTGTCAATCTCAGACACCTGCTCCTTGTTACCTTCTCTATGAGTTTGGGAAACATGCATCAACAGCAGCTTTCCAGAAGAAAACTTGATTTTTTTTCCCATCTGTGCACCCCTTCTATCTACTGGATGTGGTTCATACTTGCAGGGGAGGAAGTAAGCATCAAGGCTAAAGGCAATATTGGGCTGGAATTATTAGGCCTAAATACAACAACAACTAGCTGTTCCATAGTTACTTTCACTATCTCTCTAAGCCAAAGCAGACTCTTGTTTCTGTGAAAGGATCCATGTGTTGCAAATCTGTATCATTCCATGCACTCATTGAATACTAATATAGTAAAACAAACAAATATGTTTGTATTGATCATAAAGGTATAAGTCTAAAAGCAATAATTTTTCTCATTACTATAGTCTAGTTCCTGACACTTAATAGTCCTCTCAAGACTTGTGAAAAAGGTGGGGCTGAGCAACAGAGATACCTAAGGTAAGCAAGTTTGTCTTCTTTTAATGGGCTCACTATAAACATGTTGGATTATGAAATGTAGAAGATATGAGCAGTTTGATGCATACTTGAAATCCCAGCACCCATAAGCTCCCGACAAGAGCACTATCAAATGAGGTGACTTTTGGATACATAGAAATATCCCATCTTAGAATATACAAACAAAGCCAAGAAATGTGCAAAAATTTGTGGAAGTAATTTATTGAAATCCCATCTCTGAACCACCTTGGGAATACATATTTAAATGCACCTATAAAAAACTAGACTATGTAAGCCATTAGCCAAATGTAATACTAAAGGACATGCATGACAGAATATTTCTTTAAACTTAACACAAAGGATAATTTAACTTTTCTAGGAAATACATTTCTACCAGTTTAATGTCCTGATCAGTATTTCATAAAGGAATATCATGGTGTTTAGGTATTACTTTATACCTCTTCTATGCATAGACAAAATTTTATCAAGATACAATTAAAAAACAAGAAATTTGCAAACCAAGAAGCTTAGCTATTTAATAGGAATAAAATGTTATCTTATGATACTCGTATTGCATACCCTCAGAGGCCTTCAGTTTTACAAAATTAGGTCCATAGTAGCAAAACTCAACTGAGTCAACTGTTTCTAGGCAACTAAAGAGACCACACCAAATGGAGCCCTGGAACTCCACACTGGGAAGTGGCTTCATCTTGGTGGGAATCCTGGATGGCAGTGGCTCTCCTGAACTGCTCTGTGCTACAATTGCTGCCCTGTACATGCTGGCACTGATCAGCAATGGAATGCTGATCCTAGTCATCACAATGGATATCTACCTCCATGTTCCTATGTACCTCCTGCTTGGGCAGCTATCTCTCATGGACCTTCTTCTCACCTCAGTTATCAGTCCCAAAGCTGTCATGGACTTCCTGCTCAAAGACAACACCATCACCTTTGGTGGGTGTGCCCTTCAGATGTTCTTGGAACTAGCATTGGGTAGTGCAGAGGACCTCCTTCTAGCCTTCATGGCCTATGATAGGTATGTGGCCATTTGTCATCCATTGAACTACATGATCTTCATGAGGCCAAGCATCTGCTGGCTTATGGTGGCCATCTCCTGGATTCCAGCCTCTCTGAGTGCCCTTGGATATACCATCTACACTATGCAGTATCCCTTCTGCAAATCCCGGCAGATTAGACACCTGTTCTGTGAGATCCCTCCATTGCTGAAGCTGGCCTGTGCAGATACTTCCAGATATGAACTCATGGTTTATTTGATGGGTGTGACCTTACTCATTCCTCCTCTTGCTGCCATTCTGGCCTCCTACTCACTAATTCTGTTCACTGTGCTCAAAATGCCGTCAAATGAGGGCAGAAAGAAAGCCCTTATTACCTGCTCTTCCCACCTGACTGTGGTTGGGATGTACTATGGGCCTCTCACAGTCATGTACATCCTGCCAAGTTCCTACCACAGTTCCAAACAAGAAAATATCCTCTCTTTTTTGTACACAATTGTAACCCCAGCTCTCAATCCTCTAATCTACAGTCTAAGAAATAAAGAAGTCAGTGGGGCTTTGAAGAGAGTCCTAGGAAAATGGTTGTTTTCAACATACCCTAACCTCTAGGTATCATTAACAGCTGTCTTTTATAACACATCCTTTCAAAGTCAGAAACTTCCTATTTGAAATATCACAAAATCAAGAGAATAAAAATGTATATTTTGATAGTGAACTATGGAACCAAAACTACCTTTGTAAACGCTGTTTGAGTGTTGTCTTCATTAGGTATTTCATAAAAGATTCACTCAGGTCTAAAATTACTCTTCTTTATTGTTAAAATCCATTTCTATTTTCCAATTAAGTTACATTGTCATGAGGATCTAAGATATTACCACCCAATATAACCCATAGTCTTTAAATCACATTAGGTGAACAACCAGAGGAAATGGTTTCTAATGAGAAACTAACATATAAATGTGAGAAGATTCATGAGAATTACACAATTGTTTTTATTTTAAAATATCTTATTTTAATTAAATTATTTACACTTAAATATAACTTTGATGTTTACTATAGTATTGCATGTATTTAAAACAAACAAACTTGCTGAAATGTTTTTTCTACAGTTATAGCTTTGCCTAGTGTTCAGCTGCCATAGGTTTGCATCATGTTTATCCATCTCTCTCTCTCTAAGCATCAAGCTTTCTAGGTGGTCGGATGGATGCCAGGGCTTAGATTGTATGTGTGTTTATACTGTTTTACTATTTGTGCTGATGGTAAGTATGCCAAGCAGTTATAGATCTATCTTGTAAATAATAAAAGGTTAACAAGAAAATAAAACCATGCTTTTCCATTTTTTTTCATGAACACATTTCAGCCCTTATTAATGGTCTCTATGCCTGGTGCATGTACATGACTGGAACATCATTTGGTGTTTATATGTGTCAAAATGTCATACAGTACTCCGGGCTTATGAATATTTTTATGTTTTGTATCAATTAGAGATATGGTTTAGACAATAGGTCAAAGGATGATATAGCTGTTTTCTTGCTAATTTTAATTTGTTGTGCTAAAGAGCTGGGTATTGTTGTTTGTGGAAATTGATTTTTTTTTAACTGAACTATTTATCTCCAAATAAAATATCATCATAATTGCCTCACTCATAACACTAAAACATGTTATTTTCAAGATAATGTCGTAGAAACTGACAGTAGTTTTAACCAGATGGTGAAGGGAGGTGGTAGTATAGAGAGCAGGCTGACTATTGATCAGTAGGTGCTGACTCAAGGTTGGAGAGTGAAAGGAGGTTCTGGAGTGCCACCACACAGCAGGCTGACTATTGAAAAATATGTTAAGCGCATTTCAAAAGGCAGAAGATGGAGTTTTGAAAGTGTTTGCCATAAATGATAAATACTTGAGGGGAAAACACAGTAATATTTAAATATTATGCAACAATTATGTGTCTGAAAATATAACATGGCACATCACTAATAGATGAAACTTTTATACTTTGAAATGTTTTATGAATTCTTTGAAAATTTCGTATATCTCAATAATAGTCAGCTTTGTGTCCCAACCCTGTGTCCTCTTTTTTTAAACCCATGGTACCCAATATGTGCTGCCGATATACTTTTGGGTTGATAGCAAAACACTGGAGTATCAACTTATGAGGGGTCATTCACTTGAAAAAAACTGACTCTCCATTTCTCAAAAGCTTCAAATTGCCAATAGTTTCCCAGGTAGGAGTTGAAATTTATGCCCCCTTGCCTCTTCCATGCTGGTATTTTGTCTGGCTTGAGTTGCACAGATCTTGTGCATGCTGGCATGACTGTTGTGAGTTCATATTTACAACTTCCCTGTTGTGTCCAGGAAAGACTATTTCCTTGTAGTCATCCACCACCTCTGGCTCTTACAGTCCCACCTTTTACAATGATCCCTGAGTCTTGGGAGAAAAGGGTATAATCCAGATGTCCCGCTTAAAGCTGAGCATTCTGTAGTACTTTACTCTCTGCGCCTTAGCTAGTTATGTGTCTCTATGTTAATTAGTATGTAATGCAAGAAGAACTTCACTGACAAAGACTCAAAGATGCAATAATTTATAAGTATGGTGATAACTCATTAGGAGTCAGTTTAATACCATGGCCCTATGTCCATTTAGCAGAATAACAGCAGTGCCGGGAACTAAATGTAAAAGTATGTGAAAAGCCTAAACAATAAAAAAATTCCTTTTTTTATAACTTTGAACATGATATGTGGGCTTTTTAAACCAAATAATATAAGCTATTAATTATAACAAGCTAAGCTACATTCTCAGTAACAAAAGACCTATTTAATAGAAGTATTGTAATAACTAATTAAGATAGCAAACATAAACATGAGACAATGAGGCCTCTGGAATAAATTATTACATCATAAATTTTAACTGATGCATGATTAAATTGCTCTGAAAGTTATGTTTATAACAAATTATATAATGTGAACATCTTACATAGCTATTTATCACTATTAAATATTTTATGTCTTATATGTATCTTTGCCTGTGTTTGTGATAATTACTGAAGTTTAAATCTCTTGCTAGTTGCTTGATTATTCTCTTAGGTGAATTCTTATAAACAGAGGTATATAAATCAAGGATAACATCAACTAAAATACTCTTGATATTTTTAAGAGACAAGTTGTTTTCCTAAACACAATAAACATAATGAATTAAATTCGATGTGAAAAGGTTTTGTTTATTTGTGAGTTACAATACATAGTATATTATTGTAATTTGCATAATTTATATTTTTCTTATTTTTTATAAATTCAAGATTTATAACACAGACAGTGGTATTGTTGTACTTGTGGTAATAACTCTTTATGAATTTGTCGCTTGGCTTTTTTTATCTCTAATAGAAATTAAGAAATATTTCTTTTATTTTTGAAATCAGAATTTAATTAGTTTACCCTTTCTCTTTCCTTTCTCTAAACTGTCCCATGTGACCCTCCTTGATTTTTTTTAAACTCATGATCTCTTTTTATGTTAACTATGGCTACATAACACACACACATGCACACATACACACACACACTCACACACGTATATGTATATACATATACATACATACATATGTGTACAAATGTTTCTAAATACACACAACCCACTCAGTAGCTCAGCCATGTGATTACTGGTTATAATTTCCTTTTCAGATTCTGTGGATTTGAAAAACACTATATGTAAACTTGTATATTTATCCTTATTTCTCCCTTATTTCCTTTCCTTTCCTTTTACTTATTCTTTTTTATTTTGTTAGCTTTTAAGCATTAAAAGTTTTATCTTCAAGTTTTCAGAATTTTCACTTATTGTTTAATTTCCGTTTGTTTAGTTTTAGAGTATTTATTCTTTTTAATATTTGAGATTGTTATTTGATCACAGCATTTCTTTCTTCCCCTTCCTTTCCTTCAAACCCTCTCATATACCCCTCCTCACTCTCCTTCAAATTCATGCCTTATTCACTAATTGTTATTGAGTACATACATCTATATGTATATACATATATATTGCTAGTATATAAATTTATATTGCTAAATAGAACCCATTCAGTTAATATGTTACTCCCTGAAAGCATACATATAGGATCGGCTTTAAAAAAAAAAAAAAACTTTAATGCATACATAAGCAAGAGACCTTTAGGATTTAAAAACAGAAAAGCATTCCCAGACAAAACTTTCCAACCAATGCCTTACATTGCTCAGATGGGATGGTGAAGAACCTGAGACAAGATAGGACATGGAGCTAGGAGAAAACTAAATACTACTGTTCTGTTAAAAGAACATTGCAATAAAATAACGTCTAATGACATTCTACTATACTCATAGATCAGTGTCTTGCTAAGCCATAGTCTGGGAGATTTTTTTCTGCAGCAGATGGGATCAAATTGACTGACAACTAGACAAAGTGTAGAGTGTGTGAGACTTTGAAACATGAAATAGGATGTCACCATCAAATTCTTCCCCCTCAGTGTTCAGGGAACTGTGTAGAAGAGGAGACAAAAAGATTATAAAAGCCAATAATGTTGGGAGACACCAGGGAAACAAGGCTTTCAGACACAACAAGACTGACACACATAGGGGCACACAGACTATGTCAACATGCACTGGGCCTGCAGAGGTGTAAGCAAGATAGGGCTCCAGCACTGAGATGGGCAATAGACATAAGCTCCATCCCTACCCAGAACCTATCTCCAATTGATAACCTATTGCAGGGCAAAAAAAAAAAAAAAAAAAAAAAAAAAAAAAAAAAAAAAAAAAAAAAAAAAAAAAAAAAAAAAAAAAAATAGTTTTCTCCAATAGAGTCTTACAAGGGTGATTTACTCAGAGTTTGTATTCCTGCACAAAACATCATGACCAAGAAGCAAGTTGGGAAGGACAAGGTTTATTCAGCTTATGCTTCCATGTTGCTGTTCATCACCAAAGGAAGTCAGGACTGGAACTCAAACAGGGCAGGAACTTGGAGGCAGGAGCAGATGGAGAGGCCATGCTGCTTACTAGATTGCTTCCCCTGGCTTGCTCAACGTTCTTTTTTATAGAACCCAAAACTACCAGCCCAGGGATGACACCATCTACAGTGGGCCCTCCCAGCCTTGATCACTAATTGAGAAAATGCCTTACAGATAGATCTCATGGCAGCATTTCCTCAAAGTAGGCTCCTTTCTCTGTGATAACTCCAGCTTGTGTCAAGTTGACAGACAAAACCAGACAGTACAAACAGTATACAAACCATACATAATGGAAGGTTCCATGATCAGTAGTTGATGGCCAAAACAAAACAGACTCAATTGTATTTTTACAGGTTTATTTGTCTCATAATTCTTTATTACTATTATTATTATTATTATTATTATTATTATTATTATTATCCCTCTTTTCTTTCTCCATTATTTAAGTTTTGCTATTTAATTCCCCCATGTCTCCCAAGATGCTTAGCCTTATTTCTTATTATTTTTTATATTTTTAATTAAAAATTAATTATATATTAAAGAGACGTGAACTCTTTAAGAAGAGGTACAGGGGGAAAAAAATTAAAATGAAATGTAGCCCAGTCACACCACTAGAAAGTTTGCCTGGCTAAAAAGATGAACAGTTCAGATTCTGTATCCTCCATTACTAGAAATCCTCACTAGAGTGATCACCCTCATAGATTCCAAAGAGGTTCCACTATAGGCTTCCACATCAACACACACACACACACACACACACACACACACACACACACACTAATTCTAGTTATCTTTCCTCACACTCTTTTCCTCTGTTCTTTCCCCTGACAACCTGATCCCTCCTGTTCACTTCCCCCACCAACCCCCGGTGCACATGCAAAATCTATCTTATCTCCCATCCCCAAAGAGATCCACGCATTCCTCCTTACCTAACCTCAGTGGCTCTGCCAGAGCCTGACAAATACAGAGGCAAATGCTCTTAGCCAACCACTGGAC
Organism: Arvicanthis niloticus; assembly: GCF_011762505.2. Classification (NCBI taxonomy): domain Eukaryota; kingdom Metazoa; phylum Chordata; class Mammalia; order Rodentia; family Muridae; genus Arvicanthis; species Arvicanthis niloticus. Next base: position 74,828,746 of record NC_047658.1, on the reverse strand, counting down.
TGAGCATGGGGGTCCCCAATGGAGGAGTTGGAGCAGTGACTGAAGAAGCTAAGGGGCTTTGCAGCCCCATGGAGGGAGCAACAGTGTCATCTGGCCAGATCGCCTGAAGCTCCCAGGGACTGGACCACCAACCAAAGAGTACAGGTGGAGGCACCCATAGCTCTGGCCGAATATGTAGCACAGGATGGCCTTGTTGGCCATCAGTGGGAAAAGAGGAGTATTTTTGCATCAATATTCATAAGTGAAATTGGCCAGAAGTTCTCTTTCATTGCTGGATTTTTGTGTGGTTTGGGTATCAGAGTAACTGTAGCTTCATAGAAGGAATCGAGTAGTGTTCCTTCTGTTTCTATTTTGTGGAATCGTATGAGGAGTATTGATATTAGCTCTTTTTTGAAGGTCTAAAAGAACTCTGCACTAAAACCATCTGTCCCTGGGCTTTTTTGGTTGGGAGGATTTTTGTTTTTTTTTGTTGTTGTTGTTTTTTTATCTTTATGTTCCTTTATTGGAGCAAGATTCCTGACGTATACAGTGATGTATTTACTAAACAGAGTCCTGTGCAGATATTACACACTATCCATCTAGACAGATTTTGGTTACACTTTGCCTATTGATGGAGTAGTTCCATATATAAAGTTTTATACATAAGAAAGCTTTGAATTTGACCAGGTTGTCCATTAATCACCTCTGAAAAAGTGGCATTGAACTTTAGCTCTATTTTACAGCATTAAAAGGCTTATGTATCAGGTCGCTTCCTGAACCATTATCCTCTGCACAATGGTGTTGAGCAGACAGTTCTTCATCCACCCAGTTCAGAGTCACATCTGAGAGCTTCCATTACATACCTGTGACAGCTACTACCAATCACCTCACCGACTGCTTACCCTGACAGCCCACCTCCTTGGCCAGTTCACACTGCCAATGAAGACACACCAGCAGCTGTCCTTTGTAAATGGCATAGAGCAACAGGTCAGTGACCATGGGAGCAGGTGCTGCCATGAGGTCCAAGTAACTAAAGACCCATTTAAAAGAAAGAAAGAAAGAGAGAGAGAGAGAGAGAGAGAGAGAGAGAGAGAGAGAGAGAGAGAGAGAGAGAAAGAAAGAAAACAACAACAAAAATGCCAAATTGAGATTTAAAAAAAACATCAAGGGTACAAGTCCACAGCAGCCAGCTGTGCCCACTCAGTTATGGAGATGTTAAGACGTGATTCAAATCCCTTTAACTCAATCTGCACAGCCCTGAGGTCATCCTACAAAGTGCATATCAAAAAATACGAAGTTAGGGAGACAAAGTTTGACATGATGTCGTTATACAGGTCAAACTTGGAAGGTCTGTTGAGCATCTGTGCTGACAGAAAAGCATCAGGTCCTTTGTGTGCACATTGGTTTTACTGTAACAAAGCAACATGTACACTTCAACATTTAAAGTGAGCACCATTTCCTGCCAGTGAAAACCAGAGAAAAAAATTAAAAATAAAGTTACAACAGAAAATGTCAACTCCAAATAAAACCCTACAGGTTCTGCTGATTCTCCCATTGTGTGGCAGGGCTCAAGTCATCATCAGGAGAGAATTTTATTTTAAAAGTGTCACCTTAAACTGCAAGGATGTCTGTTAAACATCAGAATTAAACATGCCAAAGGAGAAGCCGTGTTGTCAGATGCCCACCTACCCCCCCGACACCTCAAACCCACCCTTGTTCACTGTCTATATTCCCCCCTCTTTTTTCTTTTTCTTTTCTTTTTATTAAACAAGAGAAAGTAGACAGGTATGTGTTGGTAAATGCTAACTGTCTGCATTCACATAGAGACACAGTGTAATCTCTGAGCCCAATATAGAGAAAAGAAAAAAGCTAGAATTCTATACACTACTACCCAGGGGCCTAGCACCCTCCATCCCCCAGCAGAGCCAAGGGAACTGGGGGACTTTTCTTTTTTCCCACAGAGCATGGTGGTGGTGTTGGATCCACAAGTTTTTGAGACAAGAAAGGATAAAAATGAATTTAAAACAAAAACGTGGAGATTCTTTTCCTGTTGTATTTTGCTCAAGATATTTTCCCCAAAATTAGTTGAGAACCATGATGTTGAGACCTCAAAAAACAGGGTGACTGAGCACAGAAGGACAGGGCGGAAAGGACTGCAACTTGCTCCCAGGGACTGGAGAAAATTAAAAAATAAAAAGAAAATAAAAAAGAAGGTTGGAATTCATCAATCTTCTGTGCTAGTCATCCTCGCCTTCATCCTCCTCTCCTTCATCCCCTTCATCCTCATCGTCATCTTCACCTTCATCCTCATCTCCTTCATCAATATCTTCCAACCCTTCCTCCTCTTCATCATCATCATCATCTTCTGCCTCTCCTTCTTTATCATCCATATCAGGAACCAAATAGTACTGCAAGGGATTTGGCCAAATATCATCTTTGATGACCTCTCCTAACTCGTCAGCACCTGCGTCAGCATGGTCAGTAAACCAGGAAAAGAAGCTCTCTGGCTCTTCGTGCTGTCTCTTCCTGCTGGTCTTATTCTGCGTTTGACTTGAGCGTTTTGTCAAATCCTTTCCAGATTTCCATTTGATTTCGGTGGACTTTGAAGACGGGTCACCACTCTCATTCAGATGAAATTCTTTGGAGAGAACTTTATTTTCAAAGTAAGGATTTTCATCAAAATAAAAATCCATTCTGTAACCTGATTTAATATCTTCAAATTCTGTCACTTCAACTCTGGTCAAATAATGCAGAGCCTCCTCATCTTCCTCCCCAAGCAGCGCAGACACTTGTGGATGGTTGACAAATGTTGTTACCCAAAAATTTGGGATTTTGGCGATCAATTCTGACCTCTTCTGAAAAAACGGTTGGCAGAGTTTGTTATATTTTTGTTCTACTTTCAAAATTTCTTCACTGGCTTGTTCATTAAGTCTGTCTATTTCATTTTGTACTTCATCAATATGTTGTACTTCATCAATATGTTCAATTGCTTCTTACTGTTCTTTTTCTGAGGTCTCATTCATGTTTGGAGTTGAGCTCCTTTTTACTGGCTTTTGCCATCAGTGCAGACATGGTGCCCTCTGCGGTCAGGGCGGGGAGCGGGGAGGGGGAACTAAGGGATGGCCAAGGGGGCGGCCAGCGGCTTCCCCTCACGCCACACGTGTGGCACTTGCTTGCTCCAGCCGCCTCCTCCCGGGGCTCACTTGCTTGCCCTCCCCCTGACTGCCTGGCACTGCCCGCGGGGTCTGACGCTGAGGCAGGCCCTGGAGCATTGTGGCGAGCCCCCGGCCGGTGTTCTCACTGAAGGCGAGGAGTCAGCAGTGGCTCGGCTGGGCTCCTCAACTAGCGCCCCCCGTTGGGAGGTTTTTAATGACTATTTCTATTTCCTTATGGTTATTGAACACTTTAGATGGTTTACATGATCTTGATGTAACTTTGATACATGGTATCTGTCTAGAAAGTCATCCATTAAATCTAGACTTTACAGTTTTGTTGAGGATAGGCTTTTGTAGTATGTTCTAATGATTTTTTTTTTTAAAGATTTCTTCAGTTTCTGTTGTTATGTCTCCCTTTTCTTTTTTTTTCTTTTCTTTGTTTTTAATTTTTTAAAATTTTTATTGGATATTATATTTACATTTCAGATATAACCCCCTTTCCCCATTTTCTGCCCATCCAGGAGCCCCCTATGTCATCCCCCATCCTCCTGCTTCTATGAGGATAAGCCCCAACCAACCCTCAAACTCCCACCTCCCTACCCACAATTTCCCACACACTGGGGCTTCCAGACTTCACTGGACCAAGGACTTCCTCACCCACCTATGCCTGACAATGTCATCCTCCCCTACTTGTACAGCTGGGGACATGGGTCCCTCCCTATGTGCTCCCAGGCTGATAGTTTAGACCCTGGGAGCTCTGGTTGGTTGGTATTATTGCTCTCCTCATGGAGCCACAAACCCTTTCAGCTCCTTCAGTCTTCTCTCTCACTCCTCCATTGTGAACCCCATGATGAGCTCAATGGTTAGCTGTGAATATCCTCCTCTGTATATTTCAGGCTCTGGCAGATCTCTAAGAAGACAGCTATGTCAGGCTCCTGTCAGCATGCACTTCCTGGCATCCACATCAGCATCTACCTTTGGTGACTGCACGAGGGATGGATATCCAGGTGGAGCAGTCTCTGGACGGCCCCTCCTTCAGTTTCTGTCCCACACTTGTCTCCATATTTGTTCCCATGAGTATTTGTTACCCCTTCTAAGAAGTGCCAAAGCACTCACACTTGGTCTTCCTTCTTCATGAGCTTCATGTGGTGTGGTTGTATCTTGAATATTGTGAGCTTTTAGGCTAATATCCAATTAGCAGTGAGTACATACCATGTGTGTTCTTTTGTGATTGGGTTACCTCACTCAGGATATTGTTTTCTAGTTCCATCCATTTACCTACGAATTTCTCAAATTCATTGTTTTTAATAGCTGAGTAATATTCTGTAAGCCGCCGACCTGACTGCTGACTAAACAGAGCCGCAGATCTGTCAGCTGATTGAAATGGCGCCGCAGATCTGACGGCTGAGTAAAGCAGCACCTCCGACTCAAAGCGGCTGACAACGCTGCCGCTTTGACTCGCATTCTCGACAAAGCAGCAACCAACAGATTGGGAAATGATCTTTACCAATCCTACATCTGATAGAGGTCTAATATCTAAGGTATACCAAAAACTGAAGAAATTAGACTCTAGACAATCTAATAACCCCATTAAAAATGGGGTACAGAGCTGAACAAAGAATTTTCAACTGAGGAAACTCAAATGGTTGAGAAGCACCTAGAGAAATGTTCAGCATCCATAGTCATCAAGGAAATGCAAATGAAAACAACACTAGATTCTACCTCACACCAGTCAGAATGGCTAAGATTGAATTCACAGGTGACAGCATATGTTGGCAAGGATGTAAAGAGGAATATTCCTCCATTGTTGGTGGGATTGTAAGCTGGAACAACCACTATGGAAAGCAGTCTGGGTGTACCTCAGAAAACTGAACATAGTGTTACCTGAGGACCCAGCTATACCACCCCTGGGCATATACCCAAAAGATGTTTCAACATACAACAGGGATACTTGCTCCACTATGTTCATAGCAGCCTTATTTATAATAGCCAGAAGCTGAAAAGAACCCAGATGTCCTTCAACAGAGAAATGGATATAGAAAATGTGGTACATTTACACAATGGAGTACTACTCGGCTATTGAAAACAATGAGTTCATGAAATTCTTAGGCAAATGGATGGAACTATAAAATATCATTCTTAGTGAGGTAACCCAATCACAAAAGAACACACATTGTAAGCACTCGCTGATAAGTGGATATTAGCTCAAAAGCTTACAATACCTAAGATAAAATGCATAGACCACATGAAACTCAAGAAGAAGGAAGACCAAAGTGTGGGTGCTTCGGTCCTTCTTAGAAGGAGTATCAAAATATTCAACCAGAGCTGCCAGGGTCTAAACCTCCAGCCTGAGAACACAAAGGAAGGGACTCATGGCTCTACCCCTATAGGTAGTTGGGGATGGCCTTGTCAGGCATCAGTGGAAGTGGATGGCCTTGGTCTCCAGAAGTTTGGATTCCCTAGTGTTGAGGAATTTGAGAGCAAGGAGGCAAGAATGGGATGATGGTGGGACCACACCCTCATTGAAATAGAATTAGAGTGTATGGGATAAGGGGTTTGGGGGAGAATGGGTGAGGAGATAACATTGAAAGGTAAATAAGTAAAATATCCAATAAAAAAACAAATAATGGGTCTGGCAATTGTAGTCGGGCAGTTGAGACTTTTTGTCAACAATTTATTATGGGGATTTTGTATAATCCTCAAGGACAAGGTATTGTGGAAGAGGCCCATGGAACTTTAAAAAAAATGGTGAGACATACTGTTGCTGAGACAAAGAATGATGCTGACCTATGAGCATGCTAAGTGCCCTGAGAAGGGGTACTGGGGAGCTGTATTGGTCATATGCTTCTGATCCACCTTTGTTTGACTATATCCCAGATGGGACAAGCTGCCTTGCCTCAAGTTTTTAGACCTTGTGGATAGAGAACTGAAAAGAGAAATTATGTCTCTTGTATTCTTCTTAAAGGTGCCTAGCTATTAGGACTCAATCATGTACTGGTCTAGAAATTAATCCAATATGGGAAACAACAGTCTACTTTTGGAAGAATGGAGCTGGACTTTGTCAGAGATATATTTGGAAGCTAGCTGTAGCTCGATATGATGTTAGGATAGCAAGAGATAATGTTGGGACAGGATTTAGATTTAAAACAAGGGTTAGTGCATGTTTTAAGGCTCTTTTAATTGTCAAGCTAAAATTGGTTTTGTCTCTTCTACAGTATTTATTATAAGTTGCATTGACTGTATAATTTGTTTTAGTGTGTTGAAACCTGGCATGTCTGTTACAGGGGTCCATCAACCAGTTTTCTTCTCACTTCCCTGTGTATTAGAAAACCTTGATTCTCTGAAAAAAGCTTGAAAGTGCTGGAAGAAGTGAGTTAGGCTTTAAGCAGAAGCAAGAGAGTAGCAGTCTTGATTACTGCTGATATTAAATTCCATCAATTGCCAGCATCACTGCCTATGCAATAGCATTGGCACAAGGAGTTAAAACAACTATCCTTCTTAACCATCTAGGAAAAAAATTGTTACTGATGTATTGAGTATACAAAAGGATTTATATAGGTATCTGGAACAACGAATGATGAATGGCTCTGTAATCCATTCAAATTATCTGAAGGAGGTTCAGGGTTCAAGAGTTAGGAGCCATCCCAAGTGTCATGACAAATATCATTGGAGTAGTGTTACTTTGGAAATTCACAGATTGTCATTATAATTAGAAAAAAGTTTAAAGACACCTTGTCAGGCCATGGGACTGGGACACTATCCTGGTCCTTGGGTTGTGAGTGTTCAGCCACGCCCCCAGAACTCAGGCTCCTGACATGCAGGTTTAATCTCCATTGAACCTGCACCTTCATAGAGGGCGTGATCTAAAGGCAGGGGGTGTAGCTAATTAAGTTATTCCCTCCCCTCTTCCCCCTTCCTTTAAAAGCCAAGCTCCCCTGGCTTTCTTGGGGAGCGAGCACCATCTACACCCACTCACCAAGCCATGAACAATAAAAGTTTTGGAAAACCAGACTCCACATATCACCTGGGCCTTCCTGCACCTGCCACCAGATTCCCAGCCTTTGGAACCCTGGAACCTTCCCGACGCAGCTGCCGGCCTGCCCGAAGCGTGCTGCCGGGCTCCCCACTCAAGTTTTTTTTCCCACAACACCTGTAGGATATTGGCATAATCCTAACATCTTTTTGGGTGTGTTAACTTTGCATAGTGAGATTAAGAATTTTAAAAATGCTGCTCTGTTGACCTTTGATGCTGCAGATAATGCCAATAAAATTATCCATGGCCTGAGCTCAGTATTTCCATTTTGGTCAAACCTCAGGAATGGCATATATAGCTTGATCAGGTGAGCCCTTCTTGTCCTGGGAATACTTTTATTCCTGCCCACCGTGTTAAAGCTTATCTTTAACAACATCACCATGTTGGCAGCCAAAGTACATGGCTTAAACCCGAAAATAGACAGAGGTATTAAATTAACAGGCTGACAAGCCAAGGACAGGTAAGATTCTGGACAAAGCCTTACCTAAGACAGAGTCCATTGCCTTTGATAATGCATATTCCATGACAAGTAAGGAAGGCATTCTTGTCAGAATGACCTAAGACAGGCTCAGTCTTGTTAACGAAATAAAAAAGGGAAACAGGTGGAGAGCCTTTGGGGCTGCTTGGCAAGAAGCTGACAAGGGCCAAGGACAAGGAAGTAGGCTTCAAGCAGGAATCTGACATTAGACTAGAACAAAGAAGTAATTCCAGGAAGGAATCTAAATCATAGGCTACAACAAAGAAGTAATTTCAGACAGGAATCTAAATGTTAGACTAGAACAAGGAAGTAGGCTTCAGACATGAAAATGACCTTGGGCTAGGATAGGGAAGTAGGCTCAGATACTTTGGTCATCCTGATAAGCCTTTAGAAACAGTGTTCATGGGAGTGTTCACGTAACCTGGTTTAATGCCTTGCTTTTCTTTGGCTATTGTGCTTATTGTATTGCTTGTTCCTCAACTATTTGCATCTCTTGTATTACTAGACCCTCAACCTAGAACTGACCTTAATACAGGCATGTAATCAAAATGGTATAAAAGCATAAAGGAAGAGGGGGTATAGGATGGGGGTTCTAGGGAGGGAAAATTGGAAAAGGGGATGACATCTGTATTGTAAATAAATAAAATTTCAAATAATAAATAAATTATATGTATATATGTATAAATATATATATATATATATTATATATAATATATAATATAATGTATATATATTTATACATATATATAAAATATATATATATTTATACATATATACATATTATATATATAATGTGTTCCCAGTATGTTGAAGATATCTGAGGCATGAGATATCTGCCAAGGGGAGCCACATACAAAGAATGGGAAAAGAATGAGTGAAAACTTACATTGTAGACAGCAAATCTGGAGGACTGGACACATCAAAGTTTTTTGAGACTAAATATAACTACACTTTATACACTGGACATAGTAGTACAGTACTTGATATTTTCCCTGCTGGTTTTCTGCTTGCTTTGCTTTATTCTTGTCTCAATATACCCTCATCTTCCCCATTTTGAAATAGGAACATATACTCTGCTATTGTTGAAAATATGATATACTTTTTAAAAACTTTTATTCATATTTTATGATTGTTCATGATGTCACAGTTAGGTGTTTCCCTCAAGTCTCAGAATTGACTTTGGACTGGAGTTTTGATCAGTAATGAGACTATTAAATAGTATGGAGAATTTGTAGATGCTGGACTAAAAGCATTTTGCATTTTTATTTGGCCATGAGCCTATGGGGTCAGGAGTGGAATATTGTGGTTTTGATGAGAAGTGGCCATAGGCTTATATATTTCAGTGGTTTGTCCCCACCAGGTTACATTGTTTGTGGGGGTATAAATTTTTAGGACATACCTCATTTCTTCTCAGACTTATGTAGCTTTGCTGTGGGAAGTATAACACTGGAATCAGGCTTAGGAGTTTATAGCTCCGTGGGCTTACAGTTTGCCCTCTCTATTTTCTTTGTGCAGTTGAGATGTGACCTCTCAGCTTCTTGCTCCTGCTTCTTGTTGCTGTGCTTCCCCACTGTGATGGACGCTTAGACTTCTGGAACCTTGGCCAAAACCATCTTTTTCTTCTATAAGTAGCTTTTGGTTATTTTGTCCTAAGAGCAGAAAAGTAGCTACTCTAATTAGGTAACATTACTTATTGCTGGGACAAAATATTGGATAAAGTCAAGTGAAGGAAGAATAGTTTTAGTTCCTGATTTGAGTTCAGGGTGGGGAGAAGTTGTACAGGCAGGAACTTGAGCACTGTATCTCCAACAAAGGGAGAGCAGTGAATGCTCTGTGCTCAGAGAACTTTCTCCTTTTTATGCAGTCTAGGACTTCAGCTCAGAGAATGGTGCTTCCCAGCTAGGGACAGTCGTTCTACCTCCATTAATCTAATCATTTCATCTCTCATGGACATAGACTAACCAATCTAAAAATCTCTTTCACTGGTGTACCTGGAGGCTTGTCTCCTAGGAGATTGTAGATCATGTCAAATAAACAACCATTGTTAAACATTGTCTTAGGGTTTTACTGCTGTAAACAGACACCATGAGCAAGGCCATCCCTAAGAAAACAACATTTAATTGTGGCTGGCTTACAGGTTTAGAGGTTCAGTCTAGTATCATCAAGGCAGGAATATGGCAGCATCCAGGCAGGCATGGTACAGGAAGAGCTAAGAGTTTGACATTTTCATCTGAAGGCTGGTAGCAAAATACTAGCTTCCAGGCAGCTAGGATGAGGGTCTCTTAAAGCCCACACCGACAATGACACATCTGCTCCAGCAAGGCCACACCTTCTCCAACAGTACCATACCTTCAATAGTGCCACTCCCTGGTCTGGGCATATGTAAACCAACACAAACATCATATCCCCTCCCCCACCTACTTTTTACCCAGTCAGTATAATATAATTTGAGGAATGATTCCTTCTCAGACCTATATATAACACCAGGCTTTAAATTTTGTGTTCATTTTATTTTATTGAAAACATTTTTCTTTTCTTCCTCTTTCACTTGTTAAAATTATTATTAAATTTATTTATTTATTTATTTATTATTTATATTCCAAATGTTGTCCCCCATTTTGGTCCCTACCCCTGAGAACTTCAGCCCATTTCCCCATACCTTTGTCCCAGAGGAGGTGGTCCCCCACTCACCCACCCCCTCCACCTCATCCCCCACCAGCATCCCCCCCACCCTCATGTGTCAAGTCTCTGCAAGATTAGGCTCATCCTCTCCCACTGGGGCCAGACAAGGCCGTCCTCTGCTTCATGTGTACCAGAGTGACACAGGCCAGTCCATGTATGTTTGGTGGCTCAGTCTCTGCCAGGTGTGAGGGGTTCTTTGTTATATTTTGATGACATTTTCCCTCTCTCCCAATTCCTTTCAGGTCCTCTCCATTTTCCTACCAATACAATTTTATTATTATTATTATTATTATTATTATTATTATTATTATTATTATTTTGTTCAAACATACAATTAAAAAACAAAAAAATAAGAAACACATGAGAACAATACCCTCCCAAAAGAACAAAACCAGAAAACAACCAAAATCAAAATAAACAAGCAGAAAAAAGCCAAAGCAATATAACATTAACATATTTAGTACATATAGATAAAGCAGGAAATACCAAATTAGAGAGAAATAAAATCATTTTAGAAAAAAATCTTCAAGTCTTGTAATAGAAACTAATTTATTTTTACTTATTTCATTTATAATGGAACATAAATTGATATTAGGATGTTGAAGACAAGCTACATCAATGATCCAAGGAGGGCATGTGGATTAGTGACCATGTAAAGCAGGCACACGCTCACACACTGGGTGGATGGAGCAAGCTCCAATAAGTGAGCTCCGACAACCTTATTTTTCTCTTAGCCTTTTAACACCAACTAAGACAAAGTTCTCTATGTAAGAAAAAGATTACCTCATAACCACAAGTTACAAATTTCTAAAAACATTCACCAAAACCCATTTTTTCAAAAAACAGGAAAAAAAAAATCACACAAGAGGAAATTACAACAGGATTATTGATTATGTATTCCTCTTTTGAAACTCATACCTAACTAAACATTTCTCATCTAACTCTTTTTTTCAATTATCTTTTTCTCCATAGTAACCGCAAAGCCATAATTCTTTTGTTGTTGATTAACAAATTTTAAGCAAGCCAAGTCTACAGTAGCAAGTTTTCCATATGGTTAGATGATGACCAATCTGTATTTACCAAGAACAAATAATCTATTTTACATCTTATTTTTGAAGTCTTGTTCAGCTAGACTGGCTAATCATCTATTCTCTATTCTATACTCATAATAGAATTATTTATCTTTGTTCATTACCTTGCCCTTTTATGATGCACCAAAACCTGTGACTACATCTTTAGATCACAAAACCCAGGAACTCATACCCAACCTCGAATGAATGTTTTGAGCATTATCTTGTCCCAAACCGGTTTTCCTCTTCCAAGCACAGTTACACACTCACAATGAGTGAAAGCTCACTGTACTCCTTTTCTAACCTATGCAGCCCTCACTATTCTACAGGGAGGGGCACATTCTGCTCTTAATTCTAACCTTACTATGTCTATCTGGTGAAACAACTTAGGCCATCTCCTCAAACTTTCTATCATTTACTCTAACTCCCTGAAACTATTTACATCACAATCAGGAATTCTATAAAATCATTAATTCATCTAAACAATCTTATTTTATGAAAGTTTACCTTCATATTAATCTGCAAGAAAATTGCCCAACAGAGTGAGCCATCTCTGGAAGCTCATCTGCCCACGGCAGCTCCTCCTGCATGGGGTTCTCCAATAAGCTCCCTTGGTTAAGGCAAAATTTCTGTGGCCCACCTAGTGTTCTGTTTGTGGCAGTTAATATTTTTTTAAGTCATCTAGGACCTCTTGCTTTGTGATTTTGGTCCATAAATCTGGAAGACTACCTGTTTTTCTAAAATTTTTGCTGTATTTCTCTTCTAGCTTTGATCTGAAATGACAGACAAACCATTTCCAATATGGCTGGGTAGATGAGTCTGGGGTGATGCTCCATGTGGCAAAATCACCTCCTGCTTCTCGATATTTTTTGTATGGGAACCACTGGAGGCCACCACAAAGAAAGACACGATCACTTGCTACTGAACTGCTACAACAATCAATGACAAAGTGGTCTGTTTTATGCTTATACCAACCAGTAACAGCCTGAGGACGGTGGAATGGCACACTGTGGTCTCCTTCATGTTGAGGACTGGTATTTGTACAAATTGCATTACAAAAAGGACACTGTTTCCAGCAGCCTCAGAGATGTTCAGAGAGAATTTTCTCAATGTCAGAGATCATTTCATCCATGGGCTTTCTTGAACAGTCCTCTTCTACTTTCCTCATTGTAGAATCCAAAGCTGTGCTCATGACTTCTTTGAGAAACTCTGTATCCGTTATCTCCTGGTGCTCGATGCTTACCAGGTCTTTTCTTGGGAAAATCAGGTTGCTCCCTAGATGGTCACAGAACAAATCCAGCCAGCCAGATGCAGTGCTGCCTTTATCTTTAGCTTCTGCTGTGGACTCATGAATGGCAGACAGGATGGCATTCTTGATGTCACCTAAACTTATTTTTAGAAAAGTTTTTATTTTTTTTCTTTTTCTGAACAGTATCGTGTAATGTGGTCTCTAATGAAATCCCTGAAAAATGATTCTGGATGATGAAAGTATTGCCAGTATTTATCAAAATTTTCTTCTTCTGCTAGAGAGTAGAGAATATGTTTCTCCAAGTTGGCTCTGTTTCCATTGAATTCAGGGCAGGTGGCTCGAATGTCTCCAGCTACTTTCAGACCCATCATTTCCCATATTTTGGCAGAGATAGCAGGAGTGAGCTTGAGCCATAGGAAGTCAACAAAGGATGTGATTAAGGTGAGGTGGCACCTTGGCAGGAGATCTTAAAACTCATAAAGAAATCCTCTTTCTTTCTCTCCAGATACTTCACAGGGTCGTTCGCAATCTTGAATGCCTTGTGCATTTCCTTGAAGCTCTTGGATGCTCTTTCGAATAAGTACAAGGATAAGTCAATGGTGTAGGCTCTGGTAAATGTGTAGTCTACACAGAGTTCAGATTTCACCTCATTTTCTATGATCCTCAGAATTTCATGAAAGTAATTTTGACTGTAATCACGCTTTTGTTTCCAAATATTTTTAATTGTCTCAGTAAACTTTAAATAAATGTTGTTAGTAGTCTTCCTGATGGATTTTTTATGACGGGCTTCTAAACTCTTTGAAAGTAAATGAAATTTTTTTTTCATTTGAATATGTTTGTCATACATGATTTCAAATGGTTTTCCAGACTTTCTTTTTAGTCTTTCCCCAATAGTATTGTCCTTCTTGAAATATTCAAGAAAGATATTTTCAGAATCCAAATCAATGTTAGGCTCTGTGACACGAGGTACATTCGAAGACACACTGTAGATCCATTTTGTCCAAAGTTGACTGAATTTCTCATGCAACTCTTCATCACTTAATTCCTTACCCTTCACACTTAGAGCTAACTTTTGGCAATTCTCTAACAATTCATTTTCATATTGTGACTTTTGGTTATCTAGTATTTCTTGGCTTTTTTTAAGACTGATAAGTTCATTGCATTTCCTTCTGGTGTCTGAAATAAGTGAATCTTTAAGGATTAGTATCTTATGTTCAAAATTTGCTTTCCATTGAACCAGTATTTCACTATCTGGGTCTTCTTCAAAATATTTGTCAAATTCTTCTTTGATGGTTTTATATTTCTTGCTAAGTGGATCCTCCAGTAAGTTGGATGTGAGAGTCAGGATTATCCCATTTTGAATCTGATTGTTCAGCTGATTGTGTAAGTCCAGCACGTGACTCCTCAGCTCCCAGGTCCAGTGGTTATACATGGTTTCCAGTTTGCTCATGGCCATGACCTCTTGGGTGTTCCTGAAGCTGAAAATGAAGTTTTCAGTGATAAGAGCTTTCCACAAATCTTGAACTCGAAATTTTACATCTGAGATTTTCAAGATCCTTCCCCTAGATTCTTGCTGGGCAGTCAAAAGAATTGCATTCCTTAGTTCCTGGATATTGTAGCTATAGCAAGGATTGGGAGGGGCCATTGGAGGATTACCATCCCATAGGTGAGCAAAGTAGTAGACATGACTATTGGCATCAAACTTAATGACATCACTGAAGCGGGTTATGTTTGAGCACTCTTCCAACTCAGCAGCCAATGCTGTCATTTCATCCAGTTTCTGCTCCAGTCTCCTTCGTCCTTCCATAGTTTGGTCTTTTGCTGTAACTTCTCCCACATTCTGATGGACAAAGAGGCAACTAGGGAAGATTTTTACTTGTTTCATTCTCAAAAAGGCTTGAACAGCTATTTGTAGGATGTCCTGAATCTCTGATGGATTCTCCCCAAAAATATTGATCAGAGTCAAGTTTCCAAGGCCAATGACAAATGTTGCCAACTCATTGTCCCATTTCTGGGATTTGGTGTTGAGTTCTGGAGCCCGAAGTCCTTCTGTGTCTACAACAAGCACATAATCAGAGCCAAGTTCTTCTGTGAATGTCTCTTCCACCTTCAGGAGTTGCATGTAGGCCCCCTTGGTACACCTGCCTGCACTGACTGTGAATTGAAGCCCAAACAATGCATTTAACAGTGTGGACTTCCCTGAGCTCTGCAGGCCAAGGACAGAGAGAACAAACAGCCTTTTGTTTCCAGTTTTTTCTGAGATCTTGTCAAAAATAGCTGCTACCCACTTCAGAGGCACATATGAAGCATCCCCATCCATCAGCTCAATGGGAACACCAGCTATCATCAGGTCTGCAGCAATCTCAGGGAGAGAGAGAAATCTTTCATTTTTATTGGAAGAAGTTTCTTCCAGAGCCTCATAGACTTGCCCAATTTCTCGAAGAAGGTGCTCAATTCCAAATGTACAGGCGAGAATTTCTGTGGAGATGGCTTCTATTTGCTTTTGCCAGAGTTGCAAGGAGTTGCTGTTACATTTCTTTTGTTTTTCTGTTTGTATCATTGACCACAAGGACCTTTGTTCTTGCTGTAATTTCACCAAATGTCCTATGGTTAAGTTGTGCAAAAACAAACTCAGCCAGTGCAAGAAGTAGTGTTTGAATGAAGCTTCTTCATGTTCTTGAAGGATATCCAGGAAAGAACTCATTACATCATTGAGTTGAAAGACTTTTTCTAATTGTTGGTATCGTATTTTTCGCTTCTGTCTATGAATTTCACTTTTATGTTGATCAATACTTCGATTTCCTTTTTCTGTCAGATGATAGAGTTCTTTGTCTTTTTTACACCAATTATGCCAGAGTTTTCCCTGAAGGGGAAGCAAATTTTCCTTTATCTCTGATAATTTCCACTCTGATAGTAGAGCCATTATAGTCTGTGCCTTTTCTTTGGCTTCCTTGCAGTCTCTCTGGTCTTCATCAATAAGGAATCCTTGTTTTCTAGCTGTCTGGGAACAGTCCTCCAAACTGAGAGTAGTGTTAGAGAGCTCTAGAAAATGTTTGATGGCATTGGTGAGCTCCTCTGTTATTTCTGCCTCATTTCTATTCTTGATACCAATTCTCATTCTTTTACCAGAATTATTTGCTATGACTTTTTCTTTGTCATCAATCAAGCAAATCAAAGGTGTTGATGACTGACAGAGGTGTCTGACAAGCTTTTGATTTTCTTTATTGTTATCAGAAATTGACATGAGGATCACAATGACAGAAGAGACATCTTGCAGGAAGCTGAGTTGTTGGGTATGTGCCTTGGCATCTCCATGAAGATTGGTGAAGGTCAGACACTTGTCAAATAAGTCATTATCGAGGCCTCCAGGACAGAACCAGCAGATTTCTACTACTCCCTCCATCAAGAGACAGTGTTTGCTGCTTCCTCTGCAGTGTCTGTGAAAAAACACATCATGTTTACGTTTACTGAGGAGAGAGTTCATGATCTGAGATTTGGAAGCAGAGAGGCCATTTCCAACTCTAATGAAGGACACAATGGGGGTAGAGACATGACACATCTGCTGATCCTTGTGACTGTATCTCTTATCCTGCGGTGACTCACTTGATTCTTGCCAACTCCGCCTAATTTGTCTGAGAGACCAGAGAAAGAATTCCATTTGAGAAGTGTTAGGATTTGGCACCACAAGGGGGAGTGCATATTGACAGATAGAAAGTTTGGACAAAATATATTGCCTGGCAAGATCATCTGCACAGTGTAAAATGGCCATCTGGATATCCATCGGGTGAATGTGGGGCTGTGACTTTTTGGCTAATGACTTCATGATGTCATCACTGTCTTCAAAGGACTCTTCATATGGATCAAAAGCCTCATTGTTCTGACCGAAGGAAAATTTAAAGACATGGTCTTCTTCATCTTTGCAGGTCAGTTTTCTCAACCTGCAATCCAACATCAGTAATTTTTGTAGGAAATGGTTAGGAAGCTCCTTTTCAGACCTTGGCTGTGAATTGTACACAGAGGTCTTGTAGATCAGATGGAAGTCAGCTCTGCTCATTCTTTTTGGATAGAAATGTTCTAGGCCTAGACGCTGGAGTAAGTCCAGGAAAGATTCCACTTCTGTCATTTCCTTTGCGTTGGTTTCATGATTTTTTTTGTTACAAGTCTGTTTCTTTTTAAGGCAGAGCCATTGCAACTTTTTTTTTATCTTCAAAGAAGCAGTGGTGGCTTTATAGTCACCGTCATTGAGTCTACACTCATGGGCATTAATAAATTGAGTTATATAAGTGGCAGCTTTCTTCAGAACGTTGACTGTGCTTAGTAGAAAATTCTGCAATTGCCAATCTGTGAGAAAAATGTAAATCCAAATGGCATAATTTTTAATTTTTTGATGCAGTATTTGCATGGAATCTATCAGTATCTTAAGTTTCCCCTCATAGTAAGAAACCTCTTGGGATTTCATATTCTTTTGAAAAAGTCTAGTTTCTTGCCCAGTACTATACACATATTCCTCATCCTGTATCTGAGCAGGAAGGCCAGCCAGTGCAGTGTAGTTGTCTTTCAAACATTTAGCCACTTGAAGGGGATCCTTAAAATCACCTCTGTGGCTGTTGAGGATGATATCCCAAATGGGCACCAAGTGAAGTCCCTTGTCAATGACAGACCAGGTTTTGTTGCTTGTGAGAAGGCCAGCTGTCCACTGGACAATTCCATTTGATTCTGCTGGTCCACCTGTCTGGGCCACAGAAACTTGGACATTGATTTGGAGCTGTTGATTTGTTGCATTTTGGCAGGATCTCACTGAATACGAATCTGATGTTTTCATCCTTGCTCCAACTTCAACTCCAACACCATTGTAGCTCCCCTTTATGTAACTGTCTAAGGCCTCTGCTGCCTGTTGCTTCACTTGATCTAGCTGGTCACTTTTGAAACCCTCTGAAATGGCCTTCCAGCAGTAAATTCCCCCAAGGTGCAAAGGGCCTTGATTAGCATGAGAACCAAATCTGTTGAAGAATTTCTCAGTCCTGTTTCTCAGTGAGAGAAATTTGTCTGCATCTTCAGTGTGTTCCAGTTGCTCTTCAATGATTTTCAACTCCTTGAGAGCAGCTGTGGAGAGCTGAAGCTGATCAGTTCGAAAGTGGAAGGAGGCCAGGGGCACATAGCTATACTTTGCTGAACAGAAATAAGAATGTTCTGAGTTTGACTGGTGGGTGTCTTTCCATTCTGAATGTTTGCTTTGCTTGATACCAAATTCTGAACTAAATCCCCAGAGTCCACCCTTGGTTGATGCCATTGCTCCAAATCCCAGCTTCTGGACAGCTTCAGTGAACATGGATTCTGCTTGAGAAGATGTGAATTCTTTTGCTTCCATCCTTTTTCCTTGTTCAGGTCCAAAGAGGAAGAATTCCTTGGGGACCCTAAGAAGATCTTCTCTCCTTGCCATTAGGTCTTTTTGATGGCAGGTCTTATAAATTCCCTGCAGGGCCAGTCCTCCAGATGCCCATCTGACCAGGTCTCTATCTGAGAGGTTTTTGCTCTGAGTCAGGGTCTGTTCCATGTGACTGAGATGTCTCTCCATTATTTCAGTGATGTCTTTTAGGGGCACTTCAGGCACTGGCCAGCACTCCTCAGGGATCTCCATTGCTTGCCTCAGCTCTGCTTCTTTTCTCCTCACTGCCTCTTCTTCTCTGTGCTTCCCTTCTGACTGCAAGGCTTTCAGAGCCTGCAGTGCCTGTCCTGCCTGCCTCTGCCTGTTCTTTATCATCTCCTCTGGAGTCTCCTGCAGCTCTGCAACACTATTTGGCTGTGAGAGGTCAAGGAGCTTCTCCAGAGCCTTTTTCTCCCACGTGTGTTGTACCTGGGACTTCAGCTTCTGGAGGTCTCTTTTGTCTAAATATTGTAAGGCCTGGGCAGAGGTCACACCTAGGTCTTCCTGAAGCTTAGGCATCCAGTAGTCAGCAGACAGTCCCACTTCTGTCAGCATCTCCTGGAGATCATGCCTCCTTCTGCTTCTGGACTGAGGCTTGTCATGAAAATTCTCTTCTGTGTTCATGACTGTGTGAAGAACAGGCACTTAGTCAAAATCTTACCTTCTGTAAGCATTACTTTCTTGCCCAATAGAATGAATGTCTTAAGTCTATAAGTCTGAAGGAACTTCTCATCCCTACATTTAATTTTGAAGCTTGTATTTTCATTAGTATCTTTGTCACATTACTGTCCACATTTCTACTAAATGTAGTCAGTGTATCTAGTTGTCATTGTGAGGTGCAGTGCTATACACTGAGTTTTTAACACTTCATCCTCCATTAACTCTATGGTAGGACAGTCAACAAAGCAATAGTTGAAATGTAAAAATATGTTAGTTTATTGTTATATCATAAACGGGACTTGTTCCATCATTTCTTTAGCTATTCTATATTAGTTTCAATGAAACTTATATCAATTCTATTCCTAAGTTTTGTCACTTCATCTTAAATCCTGCAATACTAATTTTGTCTTTCATGCTTCCAAAAGCACCTTTACCTTGGATAATACTTGTTTATTTGTGGTTTCTCATCTTATTCTTTGATACATTATCTTTCTGTTAATTAAACAGCTTCCAGTGTGCTGGAGCTAGACATATTTGTATATGCATATTCTAATCCACTAGTCTATCAAAAACATTTCCTCAGTGTTATTGTCACATCTTTACACACACACACCATCAGGCTATTTACACATAAATAAAATGAGGTAGTACATGCTTCAGTTGTGCACATTACTTATGTTTCTAATTCTCCTACAACTTCTGTCCTATTCAAAGGCACCCGTGTATTGGCTAGTGATTATAAAATTTACCTGTTCTTCCACTTAATATAAATTCTGTACCCCATGGCTTTCAAATGTCTTCTGTAATCTCTGTTTAATCTTATTACCTTTTCAGCCTTATCATTTTGTCTTCATATGCATTTATTGTAATGGTTATAATAGATATTACATCTTATTTTTGTTCTTTTCTACTCTTCAATTTTTATTATGAAATCACTTGGCATTCAACATTATCATGGCGTGTATGTCAAACTTTGTCGAGCTGCTTTACCCATATACTGAATCTATATATAACACCAGTGGTGAGGTCTTTATAAGTATTTAGGAAAGAAAGGCCAGATAAAGAGATTTCTAGTTAGTGTTTCCCATTCTCATCACCATGAGAAAATAATTCAGATATATAGAGCAAACACTGAATACCAAGCAAAGGAGGATTTGTATACAAAGTTACATAGCAAAGAGTGACTGGAAGCTTCTTAATTAGGAGTTGAACTGCACAAGCTTTTTAATTGCATAATTATCTATTTCAGAGGATACTGATTAAGGCTACATATTTAATTGTAGAATATTTTTATTATGATGACTTAACACAAAATTTCATTTCTTTTTCATATCAAAATGTAGATTAAAATGTTAAACATGTCTTTGGTTTGAGTCCCTTATGCCATAAAACCCAGTTTTGTGATTACTGATCTCATGTCTAGATACTGTATGTAAATTTCCTGCTTTCCCCATAATCTCCCTTGGTTTTCTTTATGTTCTTTCCTCTTACTTCTCTCTGCTCCTCATTAAGTCTTTGCCTCAAAAATTGAGATTAATATCATTATTGAATGATGAGTTCAACTGCCCTTTGTCTCTTTGTCTTTCTGTTTGTATGTGATGAAGAAGCAAGAATGTTAATTCTAGGTACCTGTATATTGATCTTATATTGCCCAGTGTCCAGAATTTTAAGGCCCAAATTCTGTTCATTGTAAGCTTTTGGTCTCTGTAAGTTTGTTACAGAACAGTGAGAGACAGAAATTGATGCAGGGAGCTGAAAAGTTGTAACACCTGATAATGGAAGCAGCATGGCAAAGAAGTATTGGGAAACAGTTAAAAAAAATGTAGGAGATCAAGCCTACAGTACCACAGTTAGAGTGCCATTGCCAGTTTTGTTGAGAACCCTGACTAAAAGAACTATGAGAATATCTATAACTTTTGGGAGTTGAATTGAGTTGCTGTGATTCAAATATTGGTAGACATATACATGCTGTATGCAGCCCTGTGAAATCTCAAGCAGAAATGAAGAAAAAGGTGTTGTAGAGGTAAGGCCAGTCTTATGAAGGGACAAATAACTTCACTAAATTGTGTCAGTATAGAAGAGAAGGATGAAGACCTTAGAAGAAGGATTGGATATAGTTGGCAATGAGCACATATTTGGGGCATGTGCTTAGCATGCACAAGGGTCCAGGTTTAATACCCAGAACAAACAAAGATAAAAATGTGAAATTATAATCTGAAATCACATATATAATATTTTATATTAATTAATGATGAGTAAATTTTCCAAACCAGAAACACTTGGACTAGTTTACACCAGTGAATTACATGACATATAGAATGAGATATGACAGTAAATTTAAATTTTTTAAAAATAATAAAAACATATTATATTTCTCAATTGCTTCTATGAGGCCTTCATAACTTTACTTCCAAATCATGATTGAGATGTTACATAAAAGGAAATATGCAAACAACTATCTTTTACTCTCAGAAACAATTATTAATATTTGAAATTCAACAATACATAATAGACTCTGCCCCTAGAGGCACTGCAAGTATGACTGCTATGTCACATGTGTGTAAGTAGGTGGCACAGAGGAGAGAGACTATGTCTATGCTCCACTCAGTGTTCTGGCCTTTGAACATCTGAATGATCTGTACCCTAACATTTCCCGAAAATAGCCTGAGATGCCTACCTGTCCAGCTCTGCATAGGCCCAGATGGGCTCCCAGGAGAGGGGGCAAGCTGGAGACTAGAAGAATCCATCTTGGGATTATGGGCCCCAAGCAGGAGTAAGCCTGAGACAGATGACTCACATGGGGCCACTTGGGTAGGATGGGTGAGGAGGGAGCCCTAGACAACTACCAGACTGGAACCATGAGGCCTGAGATGACCACCAGTCTGGCATTATGCATGCTTGGAGGAGAGCAGACCATGCCCAAGATGACCCCTACCAGGTGCCATAATGCACAAGAAAGGCATAATAGTACTCCTGAGATGACCCCAGACACTGGGACCCTTGGTGCCACTAAGAGGAGCAAGTAAGTGGTGGAGAAATGGAAGAGAAAAATAAAGAGAAGGATGTGGGCACGTTGAAGAGAGGCAGAACTGGAGACTGGTAGTGAGAAACAGTCTGATGTGAGTAGACAGTGACGCCACCTGGGACTAGGGTAGGGTTCTATCCTGTTCTGCCACCAGGGGCTATGACTGGGTCAGTGGCCCTGCAGCAGCCAAAGACCAGGTAGATAGCTCTGGTCTGGGCTGCCACCTGGGGTCATTTTGATGTTTGAGGGCTGTGCAGAACTGGCTCCATTCCTCACCTGGGCATCTTGAAAGAGCCGGCTCTGAGGGCATGAGAACAGAGAGAACCTAAGGTTGCTGGTGAGATGGCACAAGGATATGAACGTGGGAAAGCTGGCCCTACCACACATCTCCCATGCTGTGGCATTGACGAGGGAGAGATACTCTCCTCCCCTTTACCCCCTCACCACCATTAACAGGTGGGAGGCCTGGCCCAGGGGTCACGAGAGTAGGAGAGCTGTCCCTGCCCCTCACCAACACTTGGGAGAGAGGGCCATGCACCTTGCCTGTGTAGCACAGAAAAGCTGACCCTGGAGGTGGAGGTATGGGCAAGTCAGCCCCAAAGGTGTGAGTGTGGGAGAGATGGCCCTGCCTCTTCTTTGCTCTGTGATGGAATTGGTGAGGGAGAGATCCCACTTTGCCCTTACCACCAGCAGTGGGTGGGAGAGATGGCCCTGATGGAGATATGAGAGCAGGAGAACTGGACCTGCCCCTCACCTGCTGCAGCACTTTTGAGAGCAGGCCATGTACCTCATCTGGACGGCACAGCAGAGCTGGCCGTGATGGTAGAGGTGTGGGTGAGCTGGCCCTGCAACTTGTCTGCTGTGCAGCAGTGTGGATGAAGGAGAGATGCCCTCCTTAACCTTCACCCCTTGCCACCAATGGCAGGCAGGAGAACTGGCACTGGAGTCAGGAGAGCAAGAGAGTTGGTTATTGCAGGATATTTGATCACACTGTGAGGTCTGAGACTGTATACTGGAAAAATCTGTTTCCAGTTGTGGTGTGACTCAGTCCTAGCACACATCTTTAGTCCAAGAGTTTACTGTTTATTGTAAACAAGATTAAATGAAGTCAACCATAGGTCAAGAGGCAGAGCAGGCCACCAGTTGATAGGGAGTGAATATAGAAAAAAAAAACATAGTGAGAGGAAGTCAGGAGGGCAGATAGAGAGATGTGCAGGAAGCAGAAAGGGAGTCACAATCAGTTGGAAGGGTTTTTAAGACTGTATGGAGGATGATGGGCTCTTTTCATCTGGGACATCATTTGAGGAATAAGGTCAGCTGGGTGCTCTCTCTGCCTCTCTGAGATAGTAGCTTTCACTGAAGCATCTGGCTCCTGAGTCTCCATTTGATAGCATCAAATGATTGAGATTTTGTTTTTTTTAAAAAAAAAAAAAAAAAAAAAAAAAAAAAAAAAAAAAAACAATAGCTAGCCCTGCCCCTCACTTGCTGCAGCATTTGGGAGAGCTAGTCCTGTACCTTGCCTGGGCAGCACAGAAAAGCTGACCCTGGTGGCAGAGGTGTTGAAGAGCCACCCCCAAAGACATGAATGCAGGAGAGTGGGTCAAGAAGAGTCTTGTCTGCTGAGAGGTGGAATAGATGAGGGAGAGGCAATCTCCTTTCCTCTCCTTCACTCCTAACCACCTATGGTAGGCAAGCGAGCTGGCTCTAATGTCACGAGGGTGGGAGAATTGGCCGTGTTCCTCACAGACAGCAACACTCAGGAGAACAGGCCCTGTGTCTCACTTGGACAGCAGGGTAGAGTTGGTCCTGGTTGCAGGGAGTGGGGTGAGCTGGGGGAGGGAGAGGGGATAGATGTTGTTTATGAGCAGGCCCTGAGGGGGGTGTGAAAGTAGGAGAGCTAGCTGGATGACTAGCTCAGATATCTTTCAGGCCCAGATCTAGGGCTTTGAATTGGCCCACCCTGCTGTCTACCCCATCAATGCACCCACTGCTAGAGTGAGAGAAGAGGCTGGTCTTATAGATCCAAAAACAAAATCTCCATGACCCAGAGCAACAACAGGATGAGGAGTTCCAGTGAGGTTTCAGTATTGATAGAGTAGCAGAAGCCAGAGGCCTCAAACTAGATGGCTCATTGCAATAAACATTTGCAAGCAAAAAAGCATCGACACAAAGGTTTGCTGTGGAATACACTGTCACACAAAACAGCTTCCAAAATGAATTTTTCTCTTTTGGGAGGTGCAGTTGCAAGTGTGGAAGTGGGTATGAGGGGATGGGGAGATGAATGGGATTGGGGTGCATGATGTGAAATTCACAAAGAATCAATAAAAAAGCACACACACAGAGACACACACACACTAAGTAGAACTTTTTGAGCATGGCCAACTGGGCTTTACCTAGGTATGATGAACTGGCTTAATAGGTGAACAACAATGAACATATTTCATATCAGTATTCTAAAGAAAAATAATCACATGATTATGTCCATCAGATAAGAAGGCATTTTGACCAAATCCAACACTTAATCCTGATTTAAAAATCTCACCATATAGGAAAAGAGAGGACAACATTTAGTTTGATTAAAAAAATATGCAAAAAAACTGCACAGGTAACATCATATTTAATATTGAGAAAACAGCAGCTTTGTGCTAAGATCAGGAACAAAGCAAGGGTTATTTTTCTCTTCACTCTTATTCAATACTCAACATGAACAAGATAAGAAAAGCAAATAAAATTTATATATAGGAAAGTAACTAAAAATAAAGCTACTTTTATTCACTGATAGTATGACTTACTATGCAGAAAATCTTGAAGGGCAAACAATAAAAGCTGCCTTGAACTAACATGAAAATAAGAAATTTTGAGGTATAAAGTTAAAATAAAAATATGCTCTTTGTATATCAACAAAGAATGATTGAATGGTGTTTAAAATTAAAAGCACATTATTATTTAAAGCAGTTAAATGTAAACCTAACAAAACATGTACAAGGCTTATATGAAGAAGACTAAAATTCTGATGGAACAGATTTAAGAGTATGTAAACAATGAAGACATACTCAACAATTCATGCTGTTAAAGTTCTAATTGCCCTATGGGTCTCTAGATGAAAAGAGCCAACAGAATGTACACATATCTAAATTATAAAAATAGATTAATTAGATTGGTTCATGTGGTATGAATAAGAAAGTTGTACAGTGCTGCTCAACTACATGCTGCAGAGGCTGAGCACTAGGTTCACAGTCCAGGAAGGATGCCTCTGCACTTTCAATTTAATGTGTAAAGCCTTGAAGAGTTGCTGAAATTGAGTACATGCTGAATACCTGACCATCTGGACTCTTAATGTCAGCAGGTAGCAACAGCAATAGAAGCAGTCATTGGGAAAAGATTCCATTGGCAATTTTTTTCTAACTGAATAAACCTAAATGTTAAATCCTATGTGACAAAAAAATGAACTTATTCTGCCTTTTGACCTGGTTATTTTTTCTTAATTTTCTTATTATTCTAAAAAACAAACAAACAAACAAACAAACAAAACCTTCTCTTGTCTCTTGTACACATGGAGCTACCAATCGATCCAGCAGAGTACGTAGCAGAGGATGGCCTTGTCTGGCTTCAAAGAAAAGAGAGGCCCTTGGTCCTGTGAAGGCTTGATGCACCAGTGTAGGTGAATTGGAGGGCAGGGAAGCAGGAGTGGGTGGGTGGGTGAGGAAACACCTTCATAGAAGCTGGGGAGGGGGGAGGGGATATGGGTTTGGGGAGAAGCGGGGAAGGGGATAATATTGGAAATGTAAATAAAAACTATCCACTTTTTAAAAAAGTTTTAAAAGCCTTCTCTCTAGCACCACTTCCTCCTTCTCCTTTTCCTCCTCCTCCTCCTCCTCCTCCTCCTTCTTCTTGTTCTTCCTTTTAAATTGAGTGTTTACTATGTAGGTCTGATTCCTGGAACTCACTGTATAGACCAGGCTGGCTTGAACTTACAGAGATACTCCTCCTTTTGCCTCTTGAGTGCATTATACCTGGCTTATTTTTTATTAGTAATGTCATCTTCCAGCTCTTAAAGCCCCTGATGTATATTCCCCTCCTCTCCTCTGTTCTGTGTTTCCTTTCCCTTTCTTTCTCTCTTTCCCTTCATTCCCCTTCCCTTCCTTGGTCTCCTGTCCTCTTCTCTGTCCTCCTACTTTTCTCTTCTCTCCCTGTCTCCCCTCTCCTCCCCACTTTGTTTCTTTCTTCAGAGTCCAGAAGTAAGTGAAGTCACTAAAAAAATTGCATTTCTCCTGTGTGTGTTAATTCAATGAGAAACCCTTACTCTCCAGTTTTCCTAATCAAGATCTCTATAGACTTGATCAACATCTCCTGAATACTTTATCACCTTTCCAACTAAGTAACTTATTAAGACATTTAATTTCTTCATCTTTTACTTATAACAAGATCCTCCCAAGTGCAATAGTTCTCTTTCATCTTATATTGCAACATTTCTACCTGAAAATTATTTTCTGCTTGGAAATTCTCATTTTCCTAGAGTTGATTCAGTCCTCACCTTTTACTGAAAGGCATTCTATGATGGTTCTTCCAATAAAGACAAAGCTAAGCCTTTTTTCTATCTATCTCCATATTAACCATTTAGATGATCAGATCTTATATGTTATTATTAGTTACTAGAGAAATTTTTATTTTTTTCTTTCAAGCAGTGTTTAAACAAACCATGTGAATCTTAGGATAGAGAGATTTGAGGAAGAGAAATGTCCACAAGATGGCGGTAGAGGAACACACAACAGTTTTATCAATGAAACTGTCCTTTGCTCACAATAGCACCCAGAAACCATGACTTTTACTGCTCTCTAACTTAAGCCCTACCCAAATCCTACCTCATAGTAGGGACTTAACTGAGGCTTAAGTAAAACCAGAAAAAAAGGAAGTTAGGTAGTTCTATACATTCGTAGTCATACATTTTTAATTTTTAAAAAACTTAAATATTTTTTAAATTTATATTTTATCCATTAATTTTTTTATTTCTTCACTTTATATCCCAATTGTTTACTGGCCTGCCTCCTTCTGGTCCCCCCTCATACAGCTCCTCCCCCTATCTCCTCCCTGTTCTCTGAGAGGGTGAAGGTCTCCCTGAATATCTCCCACCCTGGCTCATTAAGTCTCTGCAGGGCTGGGGGAAAAAAAAGATTTAAATTAAACTAAATTTATGTTTATTCATTTATTTACTTATTTATTGATAGAGTTTCTTTGTGTAGCTCTGGCTGTCCTGGAATTTGCTATGTAGAACAGGCTGGTGTTGAACTCAGAGAGCTGCCTGTCTCTGCCGCATAAGTGCTGGTATTAAGGGGCTGGACCACCATACAAGGTTTAGAATTTTAATTGTTTTAAATTTACTATTTATTTTGAGTGTGTGTGTGTGTGTGTGTGTGTGTGTGTGTGTGTGTGTGTTTGTCCGTGTCCCTGTGAAGGCCAGAAGAGTGCATTGGATCTCCTGGAGTAGAAATAACAGGTGATTTATGGTACCTGATATGAGTGGTAGAAACTGAACTTGAGTCTTCTTAACCCCTGAGCCATCTCTCCCCGGCTCTTTGCACATTTAACTTGTACTTTTGGTAAAATAGTAGTTCAGAGAATACTTACATGATGATTCACTAATTCTCAACTCCTAGGATAAATCCAACCTGTGTGTTTAATTGGTTGGATTTAATTGAGTTACAAAAATGCTCATCACAGAAGAGAATGCAACAGATGAAAAGAAAATTGACAAGGAACTGTCAAAGATTTTGAGTATACTAATTCACTATGCTAATGCAAGAGAAACTCTGCATTTGGCAAATCAATCAATGTTAGATCAGCTTTCATAGGATAATTTAAAATCATATTTTCTTTTTTTGTTTGTTTGTTTCTCTAAGTATAGGAAAGTATTATTTGCCCTTTTGAGTGCAGTGTACACCCTTTTAAAACTTCTAACTGCCTATATACAGGAAAGTAGTAACTAAAAATAAAACTACTTTTATTCACAGGTAATATGACTTACAATGTAGAAAATCTTGAAAGCTGAACAATAAAAGCTGCCCTGAACTAACATGAATATAAGAAAATCTCCAGGTACGAGATTTAAAAAAAAATCTCTTCATATATCAACAAAGAATAATTGAATGCTGTTTCAAATTAAGAACACATTACTATTTAAAGCAGTTAAATGTAAACCTAACAAAACATGTACAAGGGTTATGTGAAGGAGACTGTAAAATTCTGATGGAAGAGCATGTAAACAATGAAGAGATTGAAGAGCATGTAAACAATGAAGGAATACTCCATAATTCATGCTTTTAAAATTCTAATTGCCCTATGGATCCCTAGATGAAAGAGTCAACAGAGTGTACATACCTGTGAGTTATAAAAAGAGATTACTTATATGTGGTATGATTAGGGCAGTTATACAGTGCTGCTCAACTACATGCTGCAGAGGCTGAGCACTAAGGTTCACAGTCCAGGAAGAATGCCTCTGCACTTTTAATTTAATGTGTAAAGCCTTGAAGAGTTGCTGAAATTGAGTACATGCTGAATACCTGACCATCTGGACTCTAATGTTAGCAGGTAGCAACAGCAATAGAAGCAGTCATTGGGAAAAGAAAGATAGCCTGTATCTTGCTCCATCTCACTTCTTCAATAGGACAGTTTACACTGTTGATAATTCCACCCTTTTTCAGGGCAGGTGCTTCCTTACTATTCACTGTCTGACATATCAACCCTGTCTGAGAAAGTCTTCACAGGCATTCATTTGCAGTGCACAAATCCTAGGCATCTTCTACCCAGTTATGTTGTCACTGCAGATCAATTGTCACACTAGCTCGTTACGGCTTGATTGTTATAGATTCACTATAATCTTAACAAAACCCCTACCAGGTTATTTTCTAAATAACTAACCAAATGGAGTTTATATGAAAGAAGAAAGGGAAAAGAACAACCAGTTCAGTATTAAGAGAGACAAATAGAATACTGACTCATAAATGATTAATAAGAAGATACATTAATGATACACAGCACTGATAAAGACTTTTAAAAATTAATGAAAAATAATAGGGCCCAAAATATACCATGTAAATAGAATTAATTAATCTTTCACCAAGGAGGAAAGACATTGCCACAGAGGAAAAGATTGCCTTTTCTCAGCATATGGCCCTGGAAATGTCCATATTCACATCCACATATATTTAAAAAATCTTGGTGTATACCTACTTCTTTAAAAAATAAACTCAGAGAAGAATAAGAGAACAGGAAAATTACATATGACACCTGTACATCTACTGCTAAATCTGCTACATCTACTTCTTAGGTAT
This sequence comes from Arvicanthis niloticus, assembly GCF_011762505.2. NCBI lineage: Eukaryota > Metazoa > Chordata > Mammalia > Rodentia > Muridae > Arvicanthis > Arvicanthis niloticus. The sequence goes on along the minus strand of NC_047658.1, from coordinate 74,799,662 downwards.
TCTTGATGTCTATAAACCCAGGGAAGTGGTATTTTAAGGTCTATTTCATAAATTACTAAAATGGTTTAAGTACAACTGTATGTGATATCTGATCCCCTCAAGCAAATATTTTCAAGACGAAATTAGCATCTAAACTACTTTACATAGACTTAGTTCATTTAGAACAACACTCTTTAATTCATAAAATAATTTTCAGGAAGCTATGAACTTAAAACATTGACTCCCTAAATCTTAATATTCATAAGCATGTTCATAAGAATTAAAAAAATGAATTTTATTTTTTAAAGCAGTCAATGATAATAAAACCCCAAAAGCCCCATAAAATGTTTTATGCTAGTCAAATATATTGATATACATAAAATCTTTGGATTAAATTAGATAAAAACAATGGATTTGTTTTTAAAAATAACTTTGATATACAAATGATAAATGTTAAGATTTTCATGAAGACTGTGATATATATAAAATGATAACTATATATATGTACATATTTGTGAAATATCTTTACATTATTTTTCCTTCTCATAATGGGAATTACAAAAGATCTTACCCCACAAACAGTAGCCTTCATAATGCAGGGAAGCTTACTTTATACACTTCTTTAAAAAGGTTATTCATGGGGAGAGGGGAGGGGGTGAATGGGTGGGGCACACCCTCATAGAAGCCGCAGGAGGGGGGGGATAGGGAGTTTCTGGGTGGGGGGAATGGGGAAGGGGATAACATCTGAAATGTAAATAAGTAGAATATGCAACAAAAAATACATTTTTTAAAAAAGGTTATTCATTTAATATTACTAACATAATGTAGTAGTACATATCTTGAAGATAAATTTTAACTAAAAGTTGTATCATTAATGTATAAAAACTATTTGCTACCTGATTGTGTTTCCCCCCAAACAAAACAAAACAAAACAGCTTCCTCTCTAAGTTTCTTATCTTACCAATTTAAGACCAGAAAGACAAAACAGGATGAAAAGAGAAAGCAGACTCCAGGACTGTTGACTTGTTTTGCCTGAATTTCAAATACAGCTTTATGTGTATTTATTTGAAATATAGATATCTTGTTAGGAAGCAAAAGCTTTCTAAAGTCTGTCAGCTCAAAAATATATAAAACAATAAGTAATATCAAATAAAATGAAAGATATAAAATTTTATGAATACAAAATACATTTTGGTAAGAATATTAGATACAAAATTTAAGATGAGAGGGCATTTGATTTGTAGATTTTAAGGTAAAAGATGGCTCTAATAAAAATAAAGAGATTGGATAAAACTGAAAGTTTATGTGTATCACAAAATGGTTTATAAAAGTATAACTTGAAAATAGTATATTGAGTCAGTGAGATAGCTTAGTGGGTAAAGGCACCGGAGGACTGAGTTTGATCCTCAAAACTCACATGCTAGAAGAAACTGACATCCACACATGTGCTCTGGTACCCATATTCCTAACACACACACACACAGTAAATATAAAAGTATTTTAGCTTATAAAACCTTGCTAAAAGAGCAAGGATTTATGTTTTATTAAAATAGATGTGTATGTTTCAAATTAGGAAACTCTGTCTTACAGAAATAAAGGTTTGCTTAAAAATATTTATAAGCTTTATCTTAATGTTATAGAACCAGATTTTGTTCATTTGTCAATACTGCTGTAACTGAAGCTCTGGTTGTTCAATAATCATAGTTAGAGGCCTAAATCGATGAGGATATAGAGGCTAAAAGGAATATCAATATTTTGGCCATTGCTCCAATATCAACAGATTACCAAAGGAGCAGAGAAAAATAGAAGATCTCTAAGGGTCTTGTAGCTTCAGTAAATCAGCTGCCTTCTTAATCCGAGAGGCCAAGGATCATCTGATCTCGAAGATCCGACCTTAACCAGTATGCCCTCTACATGATTGAGAGCATCACAGAAGGAAGTGTTTTCAATGCTTTTAAGGAAACTCATGTTTATCAAGCCCCTGACCCATCCCAACAAATGGCACAACTTTTAGGGAGAAAGTAAAAGAGCCAACAAAAAAAGGAGGCTCTGAGGATACAGAATTTAGCATTTAGCTTTCTGAATAGAGCACAGGTTAAGGGTTCAATTCCTGTTTTGTTGTCAGTTCTTGGAGGTGGCATGGACCAAAGTGTGGTTTGGCTATGAGCGATAGGTTCTAGTAACATGGAAATGTTAAACTCCTATCTGTGGCTTTAGCATGTCACAATCCATGAATGTCCCTAATTTTTATCGTTCTCTTTCTACTCTAGTTTTTAAGTCTATTGTACTTATCTGTCTACCCATTTCACTTTGTTTACTTACTTGTGTCCTTGAAGCCCAGTTCCTGTCTTCAGGTTGTTGCTCTAGAGAGCAGTTTGAGGGGTCCGTGCCCCTTCCTCAAGCCTGCTAGTCCACTGACCATCAGCTGAGGCTCAGATAGGGTTCTATTAGGTAAGGGGCTGAAATCACATTCAGAACCAGGCACCTCCATTTTCCTTCCTGTTCACAGAGTTTCCTTTCATTCTTGGGTCCCTGTGTAATTCTGGTATCTAAATATGGTCTGAGGAAGATTTATTAGTTTCAGAGAAAAACCCAACAAAACAAAACCCAAAGCAGCCTAGGTGCTGATCTTAGTAGCTGCCAAGTGGTTGTGGAGTGTGGATAAGAGGAAGGAAGCCATACTTTCAGAGTCAGGGCTTTTTTTTTTTTTTAATGCAGCACATTTAATCATTTTTAAATATGATTTTGTGGGAAAAGGTGATCTCTTAAAATGAAGCACATTATGTATCCCAAATAGTAACAATTACACTGACATTTAAAGGTATTATTTATCACTTAAAATGTCCAGTTCAGACTTTTTAAAAATACATACAACTGAGTTGCTCTAGAAGCACAAATATACTTGGAATACATAGTAATGTTAGCTCATGTTGCAATCAAGAGTTTTCACTGATCTACAAGGTAGACTAAAAATAATAAAATATAAATCTGGGATGCATACAAGATGACAGAAAAGACCATTTGTTAATTCTGTGAAGTATCATAAATCTACCCTTTAAGACACACTTATATGGACTGGCTCCCAGTGTGGAAAGGGGAAGCATGGCCAGAATTATTCATGTATCAAGCACTCTACAAAGGGAAAGAACCTTTACTACATCTAGACATGAGTAGGCCCTCTGTTACTGTCTCTGCATGGAGGACCAAATGGTTGCCAGTGTCAGAGCAGAAAGCAAAAATTCTGAACCTCTTGGTGGAAGAATACATCATCTCATACAAAATAACACTGACCCATCCAAACAAAAGGCACAGCTTTTAAGGAGAAATTAAAAGAGCTTACAAGAGGGCAGATTTTAGCATTCAGTTTTCTGAATAGAGCACAATTCCTGTTTTGTTGTCAGTTCTTGGAGGTAGCATGGACCAGAGTCTTTTTTTTTTCTGTGAGCCTTAGCTTCTATTAACATGGAAATGTTAAATTTCCTATCTATGGCTTTAGCATGTCACAATCCATGAATGTCCCTACTTTTCATTGTTTCTCTTTCTACTCTAGGTTTTAAGTCTATTGTACTTATCTGTCTACCCATTTCACTTTGTTCACTTACTTGTGTCCTTGAATCCCAGCTCTTGTCTTCTGTTTGTTGCTCTAGAGAGTAGTTAGAGGGGTCCGGCACCTTTTTCAAGCCTGCTGGGCTGCTGACCATCTGCTAACATACAGATAAGACTCTATGAGTTAAGGGGCTGAAATCACACGCAGAATCAGGCACCTCCCTTTTCCATCCAGTTTACAGAGGTTTCAGTTTCATTCTTGGGTCTCTTGTATAAGTTCTTGTAGCTAAATATGGATTGAGGAAGGTTTATGTGAGTTTTAGAGAAAAAAAAAAACCAACAAAACAAAACCCAAAGCAGCCTAGGTGCCAATCTTAGTAGCTGCCAAGTGGGAATGGGTTGTGGATAAAAGGAATGAAGCCATACTTTCAGAATCAGAGCTTTTAAAAAAATATAAAGCAGGCAGGCTCAGCAGTGGTGTTAACAGGCTTGTGGTCACAGCCTGTGCTCTCACAAGACACACTCTGCCACTTGTCCTTGGTAAGACAACTAAAAGAGCCAAATGAGTAGCAAAAAGCAGAAAGGGGGGTTATTCAATGTGGCCACATTGGGAAGAAGCACGAAGACTCAGAGACTGCCCATCCTCCTCCCTAATGTTTATCTTTGTGGTCCTGACAGAGAGAAAGTTTTCAGAAGGAAGGAATGCATAACTAAGCACTCTGGCCAAGTGTGATCCAATGCCCACCATTGTCTCAGCCCCAGCCTCTCCTGTAGGGTCACATGAAAGACTGGGCACTTTCCTGAGGAACTACCTTAATCAGATGTTAAAACGGGAAAGACCTACCCTAGATATGAACAGCAGACTTCTGTGGGCAGCCCAGAGAAGAGGATATGGGAGAAGGACACTTTTGCTTTCGGCTGCCTGCCTTCACTCCTGTTGGAAGGTTGGCTCTTCTGTGGCTGTCACTGTGGCATTACTTTGCTGATATTAGAACCAGATTCTTCAGGCTTCTAACATAAACTGAAAAGGCTAGCAAGCCTCCAGGCCTCTAGCAACATATTGGGCCTGTTGACCCTTATGGACTGACCAACTTACCATATTCTGAGCCTCTCTGATCTGAGACAGCCATTATTGGATTAGCCAGACTGTATCATGTAAACCACCCTTTAATACATATTCACTCTGTGGTTTCTGCTCCTCTAAAGAATGATGACTTAATATAACACCTGATGACTTACAAATCGTTCTCTGGAAGGCAGCCACTGCTTCTGGCTGCAAGTCTTGCATCATGAGCACACCATTCCAGAAAGAGATAAACATATTTGTGTGTTTTCACAGGGTCAGAATTTATTGAACAACAGAAATTCACAGGTTCCCAATTGTAATCGCTGTGGTTTGCACGATAATCTCGTCTATTTTGTGACTCTGATAGTGGCAAATGTAGGTTCTTTTATCTTAATTTTAATTACTAAACATTAACTCTCATATCACATATCACACAATACATAATAAATACCTTTTCATATATGCAATTTACATGATGAAGTTATATTAAAGAGTCCAAGATGTTTGAGAAACTGGCTGTGAGAATTGCAAGTGTGTATTGGTAGGGTAAGTACGCCAAAACTAGCTATGGGCAAGTCAGTATCCAGAACTGGGCTTAGGGAAAGTAGCAGAAAATGTTAAGTTCAGGTCCACCAAGTGAGCATGTGATGAAGGCTACATCAGCAGCAGAGGACCAAACCACTTAATTCTATAATCGAGCTACATTTTATGGCCTGCTAACTCACTCCACAACTATATATTAAGGCAGAATAAAATCCAGGTGACTTATACTCCTAAAGGTAAGGCTTATGACTAAGTAAGTAAGCGATAATAATTTCTACCCACTTGGTCATCTTCAACCTTCTACCCCATAGTCCTCTTTTTATCTCTCATTTCCTAGTCCTGAATCTCAAAGATACTTTGTTTATTATGTCCCTTAACTGATCATGTCACAATTTCTCCACTTCTATACAGACAGACTCTCACGTACAAAAGTCTACTCTGACCTTGCTAGTCTATTTGTTATCACATTTGAAGTTGATAACTTATGCCCTAAGCCAGGTCTGCATAGCCATCATCAATGAGCCAATAAAAAAAAAGAAGTATCAATATAAGAAAGAAGGAAAAGGAGACTTTCCAATGTGACCTTTTTGAGAAGAGGTACAAAGAGATCCTGCAAGTCCCTCAAGTCCATTCTCAGGATCTTGAAATGTGATCAAAGTTAAATGGAGGGCCAGCAAGGATCAGCACCTATGTGTAGTTGTGTCAGAGTATAGTTTTGTCTGCCACTGACCCATCACTATCTAGGCTTCATCTCCAGAGTGGTTCAACAGCTTGTTTGATCTGAAAGAAATCTCAAAGATACAAATTCTTCCTCTGGCTGGTTAGTATTGTTTTTTCTTCTGGCCAGATGGAGTGTGCTGTCAGAAATTGCCATTTCTTTGCTGGACATACTTTCAGCAGTCTGATAGTAAGATTGAGACAGAAGAATCTCTTTAGAACATCTTCACTTCTAGCAGGCAGGTTACACTTCCAAAGATATTTTGAGGTGGCCTTCATTTCTTTGGCCAGGCCCCCACCTTTCTCATGCTAATCCCCTTACTTCTAGCACTTTCCTCTCATATGCCTTGATCTTTTGTGAACTGCCCCCCCACCCCATGAGCCATTTCTACAGGGCTGTTGTCTTTACTTTTCTGGCTGGTCAGTATTATCAGCTATATTAGGCAGGAATACATGAATATTTATTGAACAGGGATTTGTTGTATTGGCTTATATGATATTATCTGAATAGTTCAAAAATGGATGTCTCATACCAGAGTGGCAAAGAATTGAGTAGTTGCTCACTCTACAAAGCTATATATCTCAGGAGTCCCAATCAGGTACTGAAGCATTAGATGACACCTAGAGCCTTCAGTTTATACTGGATGCTGGAAGAAGCTGGTCCTGATATCAGTGAGGGAATTGCAGAATGGCAATAGCAAAATAAGTGAACTTGCCCATAAGCATGTAGATAAAGAGGCAAAAAGCAAACTTTCCTTTTTCTATCGCTTTTATCTGTGTTGTGGTGACCATGTTTTGGGTGGGCCTTCAAACTCCAAATAATCTGACCAAGAGAGTCCCCCACATGCATGGTCAATAGCTTACTTTTTAGCTGATTACAGATCTAGTCAAACAACTAAGATTAATTATCCTATCAGGCAGCCCCCTTGTAAGGACCACATCGCTTCACCATGAATTGACCATAGCATCCTCCACATCTCTCTTCATCCATCATATACCAACACTGTGAAACTATAAAGCAGGACACATTTCCCCTGCTCCCAGACCAAATGCAATCTTCTCTTCTTTTTAGGAGTAATGAATTAAGTTTGTATTTGGACCCCCAAATGTGGGGTCTTAGTTAAAATTCTTTACCAAAATATTCATGGTCTCCTCTAGGCCACTCCCAACTTGCCCATACTTTTATGATTCACGCTTAAAGAGGTCCCTCTGTCCTCTTCTGCTTTAAAGATCCTAGACCCTAAAGAAAGAACTCTATCCAGTTAAAGACTTTGTTATTGTCACAGAAAACGCTATCTTAGAAGCCTACATTCCAATACACAACAGGAAAAATTCACTGACATGCCACAAGTCTAAAACCAAAAGGTTAATGCCCACACTGACCATCAACATTCATACCACACTCTCTGCTCTCATGACTTAATTTGTTAAAAGTGAGGTTCTCTCACCTTAGAGCAGACTCATTTAATTAAAAGCAAATTAACCTATAAGCACTTATAACCTGCCTTTGTCATCTAGTACAGAGGCCACCAGGACATTTCTGAGCAGATAGTCAAAGGCAACACTGCAGCTGACGTAATGGCTGGACTGGAAGTACTGTCCTCTGCTTCCTATCCTTCCAATACACAGCCATAGTTGGTGTCCTCCTCTACCAATGAACATGTCTTGTTCCTTGTCTCATGTTAGCCTGTTTAACCACATCACAGTGTTCTCAACTAGAAAAAGGAAGCCATTTTCAAAGACTCGGGGTATATTTTCAGTAACTATCATGTTTTCATTTCTGCTCAAGATCAGTCTCCTACTTGCACATTATATGGTGAGTTCCATGTCAGATATCTCTCTCTCTCCTCCCCTCTCTCTCTCCTCCCCTCCTTGATACAGGCTCTCCACATCACCCTCAAACTGTCACCCAGGGGCTCTCAGACAACCTTCCTTTCTTACCTATCAGGCCTGAGATCATCTCCCATGACAGGACTAGAAAATTTCCTTAGAGTGACTCTGCTATCTTCTCTCATTGGTAGACACATTGTCTGGTTGGGTGTTAGCATTCTTTACCAGGTATGAGAGAGCACAAGAAAGAGTTCGCTCATAGCCTATCTTACATCCTTCCTCATTTTGGTCTCCTTCCAGCTATCTACAATCTGATGGGAGACTTGATACTGTTTCTAAGATAGCTCAATATCTCACTCCCACCTGAGGTACTACATATTCTTTTCATATCCCTACAGACCCCAGTCCTCAAGAAAAGTAGAATACACCAACACTGTTCTCAAACAACACTTATCTAAAATAATGTGTGAACTCAAACTGTTCTGACCAGCTCTTCTCCCCACTGCTCTGCTTCACTTCTCAGGTCTCCTCAGGCAGCCCCTTAGCCTCAGCCCCTTCACATTCATTGCAGGGCAGCTCTACTACACTGCCCTCTTCCTGGGACCTCCCACATTTCTTGATGTATGGTCTGTCTTACAGCTGACTGGATGCACGTACAACCTTTACTTTAGCTTTCTTAAGCACCATCCTATGCCTACTCCTCATCCTGCAGTCTTATGAGCTCCACTTGGGTGGCTCCACTTTTACCTTCTCCTGATCTTTTCAAACTAACTGGCCAAAAGAAACATGAGTGAGGCGATCTTCATCAAAGTGAGGCAATCTCTGCTTTGAGCCTTAAATCTTATCTGATGGCACTTAAAGCATTTTAATTGGTAGAAGCTAGGGTTTTGCTTTCACTTTCTGAAATATTTACCTAATAGTTATGAGGTTGCTAGGTCAAATACAGAGGTGGACACAAATGACTGTTTAGGGGCTAAGTCCATCCAAAGAACTTGAGAGACATGCAACGTTCCAACTCTACAGAATAGTTCTGATTCTAATCAGTGAGCCTTGATTGATCAGGAAGATCAATGTAGGTTCAAACTCTTTTCCCCATAAACTTCAGTTAATAATTTCCTCCTATTTATCAGCCCCACCCCCACCCTGTTACTGGACAGAGACATTCAGTTTCATTTCTTAGTCAAAGCCCATTTCTCAGAAATGCCTATTTTTAACCACAAGTTAAAGGGGAGTGTCAGTTAGCTGAGTGTCTATTGATTGAGTGTCCAATTTGTTTCACTAGCTATTTTCCTTACATTTTCTTGTTTCTTCTAATTTTTCTTATGCTGTTCCTCCCCAAATTTATACACTCTACAAACCATTGAAGTAAGAAGAATTGACAGCACAGTCCTTTTTTCTGTTATGTTTAGAGCACTGTGAAAGCTCAATGAGTCCTCAACACCATTGTTTGTAGAGGCTGGCACCTTATGGACAGTGGAGTCAGGAGGAAAGCTAAAATGGCTTTACTCCATTTATTCCAGGATGGGATGAGCCCCAAAGGACACTTTAGACAACAGCTGTGCAAGTAGCCACACCAAATGCTAGTAAAGAGCATGTGGAGTCTCCTCTGGGGACAGCCAATTACCTTCGTGACCCCCTATTATTCTGCATACTTTCCCAACAAAGGTGATTATTTGTTCTGTAGACAAATATCTGAATTTATTTCATAAAGTAAGTATGGAGGCAAAATTTTTGCAATTCAAATCAAAGGTCTTCAGCCACAAACCTCACAGGAGTGGACTTTTTCTCCAGATGAATTATTAAGGTTTCATGGAGTTTATGAAGCATTTCTTACTTTTCTTCCAATCTACTCATATTCTAAAATGGGGAACATTTAAGTTCCTTATGAACCATAGTTCATTTCCACTTCTAATCACCCAGATAGAAGCTCATTTCTCATTCTGACTGCCTTGGGGAAGGAACAATGTCTCTAGCCTCCCCCAAATCTATCTTCCAAACCCCAGTTCTGCTGGTTTCCTTTGGGGAATATGTCATTCTGTCCCCCTCAGCTCTGGGCTTCTCAACCATCTGTAGGCTTCTTCTATTTACAACCTCATATGGTTTATTTATTTATTTATTTATTTATTTACTTATTTAAATATTTTCCAACTGTTGCCTATCATCCCAGTCTCCCATTTGTCTCTGAGTGGAAAACCTCCCATTTCCCTATCCCCCAACCTGGTGCACCAAGTCTCTGCAGGATTAGGTGCATCCTCTTTCATAAGGCCAGACAAAGCAGCCCTCTGCTGTATATGCATATGGGGCCTCGGGCCACCCTATATATGCTCTTTGGTTGGTAACTCTGTCTTTGGGAGCTCCCAGAGGTCCAGGTTAGGGACTCTGATTTTTCTATGGGTTTGCCATCTCTTTGTGTGCTTTTAATCCTTCCCCTAACTCTTCCACAGGGGTTCCTGACCTAATTTCCAATGTTTGTCTGTGGTTACCTTCATCTGTCTCAGTCAGCTGAAGGCCGGGTAGAGCCTCTCAGAAACATGCTATTCCAGCCTCCTGTCTTCAAGCACAACAGAGCATCATTAATAGTGTGAGGTATTGGTATCTGCCCATGGGATGGATCTCAAAATGGACCGGTCACTTTTGGCCATTCCTTCAGTCTCTGCTCCATCTCTGTCCCCACGTTTGAAACAAGACCAATTTTGTGTCAAAGGTTTTGTAGGTTGGTTGGTGTCCCCATCCTTCCACTGGATGGGCTACTGGAGGTGGTCTCTTCAGGTTCCAGATCCCAACTGTTGGGCAGTTTTGCTAAGGTTATCTGCATTGTCTCCTTATCCTGGGTCTCTGGGATTTCTTAGAGAATTCCTCCATCCTGGACTCTCGGCAGCTGCATATTTCCAGTTGTTTGCCTGGCCCTCAGGGACTCTCTCCTGTCTCTTCCATGACTGATCCTGTCCCCTCTTCCCCTAGCTTTCCCCTCACCCACCCAAACTCCTTCCTCCCTCTGCCTCCATGACTATTTTGCTTCCTCTTCTAAGTGGGATTCAAGCCTCCTTTCTTGGGCCCCTCCCCTTCTTATTTAACTTTTTTGGGTCTGTGGGTTGTATTATGTGTATTCTGAAATTTTGGCTAATTCTCACTCATCTGTGAGTACATACCATGGATGTCCTTTGGGGACTGGGTTGCCTTACTCAAGATGATATTTTGTAGTTCCATTCATTTGCCTGCAAAATTCATGATGTTGTTGTTTTTAATAGCTGAAATTATATTGTGTAAATGCACCACACTTTCTGTAACCATTCTTTGGTTGAGGGACATCTTGATTGTTTCCAGTTTCTGGCTATTATGAATGAAGCAGCTATGAACATAGTCTTCCTTAAGACTCAATGTCTTTATACATACTTCTAGAATCTCTTACCTTGTGCTTCACTAAGGAATTATAGGGTAGATGATAGAACTCCTGATGGCCTTAAACCCATTACCTGTGGAGTATTAAGCCAATATTTGGCATGAAGGAAGCAGTACAAAAGTAGGGAGCCCCAACGTTCAACCTTCTTCTACCATATTCCTCCCAGGCTTAATCAGTTTTATAAAAAGAAGCTTGCTGAGGCAGATTGTTATTTAAGAAGGAGATTTATTACAGCAAATAGGCAGGCACACAACAGTGTTATAGGGTTTAAGGAGAGGTCAAACACTCAGCCAAAGGCACTGTAGACAATGTAGCATCACCTAACACATTTGCATGGTAAAGGCTTGGTATTGGTGCTTGGCATTTCCCTAGCAGATTCAGTCTATATTTAGTTAAGACATATTCTTGGGAGAGACTGACAAAAGATTCCCACTAGTAGACAGCTCTTGGATTTTTCAATGGGAATTTGGATAAAAAATTATGGTAAGCCCAGATATAAGAATATCCAAGTCTCAGTTCAGTAAGTATATTGAAATTACTTGGAACCTCTTTTTCTTATCTCCCATTTATATCTTTCTCTTAACTATCCATACTACTCATCTGGACAAGAAGGAGAAAGGAAAACTACAGCCCTGACATTTTCATGTCTATAATGCAGAATTAATGGCAGCATTCCGATCACACTTGCTCATGCCAGCAACCTTTTTTATAATTGTTATTGTGTGTTGTGATTTCAAAGCATACTTCCACCTCTACGTGGGAGATGGTAGAATAGTTTTCCTTGAAAAGGTATCAAGAGATCTTTACTGAACTTTGGGGAGCCAGACTGACTCAAGATTTTCTCAGAGGCTTTGATGGAAGGAGAAAAAGAAGTTTTTGCTCTGTTTCCTTCTTCAAGAGTAGACTTTGCAAGTCCAGTCTATGGCTGTAGCTACTGCCTCTTCAGAGGAGTTAAGGTTGCAGCTTCTAGGAACATGACTATTCCTTCTGGGCTGTAGGTATTAGTCTATAGGCAGCTATGTCTGAAATATCCCTTGCCAACATTGTCTAACTTAGTTCTTTTCTGTCCTTGGGCATTCTCCCCACCCCTTGTAAATTGTCATATCATGCTGTGTCAGGCCTTGGACGAGTAACTCCATTTAACCTGCACCATCAGTCACATAACACACAGGTAGAGGGTGTGATTAGCAGGTCTCCACCTCCAGAGATTAAAATATTAATGAGTTATCTAAAGGCCGGGGGGGGGGGCATAGCTAAATAAGTTATTTCCTCTCCTTCTCCCCCTCCCTATAAAAGCCAGGGGAGCCTGGCTTTGGGGGGGAGGGGAGCACACACCATCTACACCAACTCACCACACCATGAACAATAAAAGCTTTGGAAAACCAGACTCCACTAGTCACCTGAGCCTTCCTGCGCCTCCTGCCAGATTCCCAGCCATTGGAACCCTGAACCTTGCCAATGCAGCAGCTGGCCCACCTGCAACGCCTGCTTTAATGTGGGACGCTCCTCTGGAGGTGTGGGAAGCCCGCCTGTGACCCTGCTGCCAGACCACCGTGGGACCCAGCCACCGGACTCCCCCCGAGAGTTTTTTTCCCACAATCTTTGATCTGAATAAGGTATTCCCAATGGAAGAGTTAGAGAGAAGACTGAAGGAGCTGAAAGAATTTGTGGCTCCATGAGGAAAGCAACCATACCAACCAACCTGAGCTCCCCAGGGTCTAAACCACCAGCCTGGGAGCACATAGGGAGGGACCCATGGCTCCAGATGTATATGTAGGGGAGGATGGCCTTGTTGGGCATAGGTGGGAGAGGAGATCCTTGGTCCCATGAAGGCTGAAATTCCAATAAAAAAAGAAACTAGGCAAATATAATAATAAACAGGTATGAAGATTTCATAAAGAAACCAATTATGTTGTATGTCACCTAGCAATAATTATTTTTTTTAATTCTGAATTATTTCTTCTGACTTCTAAAGATTGGGATTTTCTAAATAGGTTATTTGAGCATCTCAAAGGCATTATCTGTTTTAATTTAGAAAGACATGATAGAAATTAAACTAGTCAAACTTATTTGGATTACATGGAAGACACAAAACAACAAGTAATGCTAAAACTTCTTTAGTTTTAGTTTTATAAGAATAAAGAAGTCATTATTTCAGATGGTATAAGAAAGTTTTAGAAAAATAAGATTCTTATTAAAGATGTATAAAATAAAGGGATATAAGTTGGGGCAACAAATATTCAAAAGGTGACGGGGCTTGTGGCCTTCTGAAAATGTACTTGTCTGGTGTGTACATGGTCCTGTATCTGAGCCTCTTCTCGACTGAAAAATTTTCAGAATATAGGGAGGAATAGGATGTAAGTGTAGCATCTCCCACCTCTTTCTCTCTCTGTCTCTATCTCTATGTCTATTGCTATCTCTATCTCTATCTCTATCTCTTACACATAGATACACAAACACAGGAACACCTCCTCTGGGCCTTGTAGTTATGTTAAGCTACTATAATTTCAAATTAGCATGTTATTTTTAAATACTAAAAAATCTTTACTTATTTATTTAATAATACAAATACTATGTCTTCATGTTTATTAGAAGAGGGAATGGGATCCCATTAGAGATGGTACTGAGCCACCATGTGGTTGCTGGGAATTGAACTCAGGACCTCTGGAAGGGCATTGGTGCTCTTATGCACTGAGCTATCTCTCCGGCCCCAAGAT